>NC_080561.1:25973563-26273563 GCF_030253575.1 Rhododendron vialii
GCTAGGACTGTCTCAGAAGGGATATATTAACCGAGTTCTAGAGAGATTCAATATGCAGCTTTGCTCAATAAGTGATACGCCCATTGTCAAGGGTGACAAATTTAATGAAAGCCAGTGCCCAAAGAATGACTTAGAAAGAAAACAAATGGATGAAATTCCATATGCATCAGCATTAGGGAGTTTGATGTATGCCCAGACTTGCACTAGACCGGATATTAGTTTTGCAGTAGGGATGCTGGGCAGATATCAAAGTAATCCAGGAATGGAACATTGGAAAGCAGTGAAGAAGGTTATGAGGTATCTCCAAGGAACTAAGGACTGTATGCTTACTTATAGCAAATCGGATCATTTGGATGTGATCGGATACTCGGACTCTGATTTTGCTGGCTGTCACGATAGCAGAAAGTCTACATCAGGTTATGTCTTTTTATTAGCTGGTGGGGCAGTGTCATGGAAGGGTGTGAAGCAATCCATTATTGCTTCATCTAAAATGGAGGCCGAGTTTGTGGCGTGCTTTGAGGCCACAGGACATGCGTTATGGTTGCGGAATTTCATTTCTGGTCTTGGTGTTGTCGACTCAATTACCAGACCGATGAAGATTTATTGTGATAATTCCGCTGCAGTTTTCTTCTCTAAGAATGGAAAGTACTCTAGTGGTTCAAAACACATGGAAGTAAAGTACTTGGTTGTTAGAGAACGAGTCCAGAAACAACAAGTGTCTATTGAAAACATAAGCACCACTCTTATGATTGCTGATCCGTTGACAAAGGGATTGCCTCCAAAGACATACAAAAAACATGTTATTAAGATGGGTCTTTTGAGCAATACTTGATATTAGTAGTTGAGTGATTATTGTTATTGACACTATTTAGCACAAATAAAAAATTTGTTTCTGATTTTTCTGTTTCCAATTATGCGTGCACATTTTATTTTGGATTATGTTCAACAGGAAATGTCTTGACAAGACAAATTACAGGGGCTTTAGGCATTACAGCCTAAATAATGATATTTTTCCTATTATGGACTTGATTAGTGAAGGTTATCAATGGTGTGGTGCATAGAAGGGAATGTGGCATGGTGCTATACAACCGCTATGACTCACATTGGTGGTCTGAATTAATCACAGTATTAAAGTTTCTAATTGGTTTGAACTTACTGGCTATTTTTAAATCCGTGATCACGTGTCAAAGTTTTTTAGTGTGGAGCCCACTCGAGTCATTTTAAACAAAATGCATATTTTGAAGAAATACACTTTGCATCACAATCGGCTTGATGGGCCAAGTGGGAGAATGTTAGTTTTTTCCCATTAGTGTGGCCCACTAGCCTTCACGTTTTGTGCATGTGGGACTCCACTATCAGATAAGCCAATGAAGTGATATGGTTCATTACGATAACTAATTAGAATTATAGATTAAGGAAAACTCATGATAATAAAAGAGACCTTGATGGACTAGGTGTCTTTTCATAATTATCTCTAAGGCCCTCTTCTCTCCTCTATAAAAGGTAGAATACTCACCCCTTATTCATACGGTTTTTCAATCAATTAAAGTACTGGGGTATTCTAGAAAAGTAGAGACAGAGAGAAGAAGGTGAGCCAAGAATTAAGGTGTTTCTAATTAAGGGGTTTGTTCTCTCTAATCACGATGGCCAACAAAGGTACGTTATTTGTTGTTCTTGAGATGTGTTGAATTCAAGATCCTGTTATATCTATTTTTCGCATAATAGTTTTAATACAGATATAGATTTACACCTTACATGCAAATGTAAAAGACAGACTTGTCAGTCATACATCAAGCTGGTGAAATGAGCACAATTTTGTTCACCCTTACAAGGGTATGTTCATTCTATATCTCAATACGATGATCGGAACCATTCATTTTGTCCAAATTTATTAGTTAGGTGACATTGCAAAAATTGAGTTCAATCGGATATTGTCAAGTGCTTCATCTAAAGATTCAAATTTTCAGGTGAGAGTTTTGAAGAAAATAATTAAACTCCTACATGTAGCACTTAAAACGTGTGTTGAAATTTGATCATCGAAGTGAAACACGGAATGAACATACTCTGGCTGAGGGTGAACATATATAATTGCTCTTGTGGGATGGGATAGGTATCAACACACACGTGAAACATATACTCCCTCCGTCCCCTTTTAAGTGTCCAACTTTGTAGTTCCAAATTATTAAAGAAACATTATCATTACACTTTTCACAACAATTTTTACCTCCATTTCGTTTACTTATCCTCTAATGCATGGGAACATATCATTACCCTTTTTTTTTTCTTTTCTTTTTTTGATCGGCAAAAATAATTTCATTCATCACAAGGATTTAAGATGAAATCAGTACAAGACAGTAGGAAAAGAAATGCATTGAGCAACTTCTTCTCCCAAGATCTTAACCTACTTTTCCGCCTCTTAAATTTTTGTACTATGACATTGTTAGCAAGAAACCAACAGACACCCAAAGGGACAAGCCCAAAAACACCTTATGTTTGAACAAACCCTAAAACACTCCAAACCTAAACAAGCAAAACCAGTTGCAACCTAATTGGGCCAAGCCCATTTGCAATTGGCCGGCCCACCCCAAACAAACAGCCCACACAAACCCTAAACCTAACTGTCGCTGCTGTTGCTCCCCCAAATCACCACTGGTGCACCACCTCTGGTTCCGCCACTGCTGCTCCACCACGTCCCTGTCCTCCGCTGCTGCTCCCCACGATCTCCGCTGCTGGCCGCCACTGCACCACCACAACCACCTTAACTTCACAGCCCCAGCTCTTTTCCTCCAATACCACCCAACAGATCCACACCAGCGCCCAATGGAAAGCCTTCGCCAGAGCCACCCAACAGTGACCACCAGCGGCTACCCATCGCTACTGCCAACAGTACCTCCACCGCCGCCTCACCCCGACGCCGACGTTGACTACCCCCGCCGTTAAGCACACATCGGTGCCACCCAACAGTAGCGACCGGCGGTAGATACCGAGCACAGCGCCGGAGATTAGATCGAGGATCCCCACCGCCTCCCTTGAAAATGAGGCCTCGCCAAATCCCAAAAACTCCCGCCGCCATTATTGCTGCTCGACGCACGACTGTTGCTGCTCAAAAAAACAGATCTAGTCACCCCATCATCACCTAAAAAAACCCTCAATCGCCTCAGAACACCACCACACTAACACCATTGCCGCACCCCTTTGAAAACACCCAAAAAGTCTACATGGCCTCATCTAGCTCACACCTCAATAGAACCCAAAACCCAGACAAACAACCCATACCGCTGTTACACTGCCACCACCTCCGCTGCACCACTGGCCGCTGACTACTCCACCACCACCACAAGCCCCCATCTCCTTCAAAAAAATACCACCAAAACGGGGCCAAAAGAAATGGAGTAATTAGGGTATTGGTTCAAACTTATTAGAGAGAGAGGGAAACACCTAAAGCTAGGTCGGAAACGCCCGAGGGGAGGAGGAGGAGAGGAGGTGATGCCTTCCCCCAGCAGGAAACCCTAGAAATGTGAAAGTAGAGAGAGAGAGAGTCTGAGTTCTCTTTTTTAATATATCATTACATTTTTATTCACTAACTTTTCAAAATGAAATCTACTTTCAGGAACAAAATGAAAAATGTACCAATTTTTACCCACTAACTTTACGAAATAAACATTTATTAAAGATCGTCCAAAATAGAATACTTGACTCTAAAAAAATGATGGAGGGAGTATATGTGTACCTCCCAGATACGAAGCTTGGAGTAGTTGATGGCATGATATTCCCACGCAAACTTGGTCCCGTTCTCAGGAGGGTGCACCCGCCCAATCTCTCGGACCATGCAGCCCTGAGCCACCAGCATACGGCGGTGCTCCTCTGGTACATCATTCAGCACCGCCACCACAAGCGGGTACACAGCCTTCACCTTCCTCAAGCCCTTGGCCAGCCCAACCACTCCCTTCACGTAGTCGCCGGCCCCTGCCAAGAACGTCAAGTAGACCCTGCTCGACAGGCTCGCTGCCTGGGCTAAACCCGTGGCCGTGGGCTTGGTTACACGATGAGGAGCCATTAATTGGGTGTTTGAGAAACAAGGGACAGGGTGAATCTTTATAGAGGGGAAGGAAAACGTTGGAAATACTCCGTGCTTGAGAGAAGAAAGGAGAAATACAAGAGAGAGAGAGAGAGAGAGAGAGAGAGAGAGTTTATTTCTTGATTCGGGTGAGTTCAAGCCTATGAGGTTTCATGCGACAAGCGAGTGAGTGGACAACTAATGCTCATATAAGGTGTGAATTGAAATGGCTTCCGTTTATGAAAAAACGTTGAATATGGTAGAAAATCCAGAAGGCCCATATAAGGGGTGTGATGTTGGTGAAGTTAAACAAAAAGTTGAATATGCTAGAAGATCCAGAAGGGTTTAGTTTGATGCTCTGGCTTTCATTGTGTTCTTTGTAAATGAGTGGTGAGATTGAGTCACAGAATTAATCAAGGTGTGCGTAAACTAGTCCGAATACGTGAGTTAACTATAAAAATAAGGATTAGTTTGATTAGCAGTATACTAGTATAGCGCTAGAAAGTGGTGAAAAAGTGGAAACAAATTGATATCTTAAGTATTTCTTTCGTCAATTAATTGTAGGAAAAGATGAAGATTTTTGGTATTATTTCTTTAATTAGGGTTAGGGTGCTAATGAGTTTGAGTTTAGTTGAATAGTTGATTATTATTAAGGAAAATAAGTACTTATTTTTACTTATTTTTTGAATTAAAGGTGATGTATTGTGATAAAATGACCTGTTTTGTAAAACGAAAAATTAGTACTTCTAAAAATAAGAATCTTAGCGGAACGGAGTTAGTCAAGACATCTTAAGTGTGCTTCAGCATAAAAACATATCACGAATCTAGTTGGAGTAAATCTTGATCTGAGTAATTTTCTTGAAATATATACTATTAGCCGAGTAATAAATTGTTCAAACTTTTTAATGCAAACTTACTGAATCTCGAATCTGTAAGGTATTCAGCTCCATAAACATCCGTCTCCATAGCCACATAATTTGAACCCCGAGCAAGATATGTTGTTGTCGCCTTGCCCCCACCGAATGGATTCCTTATTTTAAACGTAGTGTTAATTTTTCTGCCAATTAGTACTTGTTTTTCTTTTTTTGGCATTCCTTTAAAATGAAAACCCATAATATCATAGGGCTAGTTATGACCTAGGTCACATAATTTTTTACCCTCCACTTTCGTCTCTAATCCTCGTTTACAGGTTTAGTTCTTAATTCTGTTTCGCGAAATTTAGTACAAATAATTAAATTAAGTTTTCAAAAGACGTCCTCATGGCGGATCGCGCACCGCTTATGAACGCACGCACTTCATGTGACTTATTAAGATTATAACAACGAACCCAATTAATTTCCCACCCTATCTTGCTTCAAAATGGTACACTATTCAGTAACCTGATTTCTTGTCACATTTCCAATCTTTCGCCGTCACCGACCGAGGTCACCGATGCAAGAAGGCAGCGTATGTTGCTTCAGAAGGGAGTCCTCCTTACGCGTTAGACCACGTGGACATGTAGCACCACGTGTACCATATTTTTAGCTGACATGTTTAATTATTTTTTCAACAAAATGGGGTCCACGAGATGTGCCAAAATGTCCAGTGGGTGGTGTTCCCTTTGAGTGCAGAGGATGTTTTTGGACCGGTTCCTTTTTGGTGGTTTTGGACCGGAACCCAGTTTTTTTTTTTTTTTCACTTTTCACGTGAGCCGATCATGTATCTACTAAAATCCGACAAATATTATTTTTGGCAAAATTAATGTTCTCACCGAGTTCTACAAAATGAACATATCCGATCATCAAAGTGTGATCGAAAAATAGTCGAAAAAATAAAAAAGAACCGCAGGGGAACACCACCACCCCTACTATACCCAGGATATATAGAAGTTCCTCTTTATGAGGTTGTTTGTGCAAATTTTACGGAGATAAATACTCCAAACATTAAGGCCACTAGAGGGTTTCCTCAGGCGTTGACTTCAAGACCTCAATATTAGTCGAGGTGTTCGAAGTTGGACCGGAAATCCGGTTATCAAAAGTAAACATCGGTATAACAAAGTGATTATACTCTACTAGTGAGGTACATGGCTGTAACGCCCCGAATTTTGAGTACGTTAAATAAGTAATTTTATTGAAAATAAACTGAGTCTAGCTCTTTATTACAACAAAACTTAAAAGAAGTACTTTTATTACACAAGGGAAGGGAACTAAGGTTCCTAACTACATCTTCGTCTGCTCCTCCATCTGAGTCAGCTCTTCAGCTCCAAAGGCCTCCAAGGTGTACAGCTTACTTTGTTCATCTACAAAGTCTGACACATTATACCAGCGTCGCCACCGATATATTATGTCAGGGTCACCAAAAGGCAACACCGTGAGCTACGAAAGCTCAATAAAAAAATCCTTACCCACTAACTCATAACTTAAAACAACAGGAAAATAATAACACATCGATTTCCACATGATACATAAATACACAGTTAATCATTGACACATCAACATTCATTAATCATCTATCGTTGGTGTCCAAGATTTCCGGGTTTCTCCTACGCGACTCATCGTAGACCGTGTCAACATTTTCACGCACCAATTCATCTTTCAAAAATCATTTGTTTAACTCACACAATTTTGCATTGGCTCCGTACCGCGGATAACCAAGCTATACACCCAACCTCACAATGGTTCCATTTTTCCCGGATCCCATTGGAACACACACAAAACACACTCCACACAATGGGCTACCACGTCCGGCCACATTGCGGTTTCCAAAACATTTCCTTTCAAACCAAAATTTGTTTTTAACACACCCAACCTCGGTTCCGCCTCGCCGGTCTCCCGAGTATCCTCACAATGGTTCCGCCGCGCCGGGTTCCCATTGGCACACAATTGCATTAGCTCCTCTCCGCGGATAACCAAGCCATACCTCACCATGGTTCCGCCGGTCCGGGTTCCCATGGGAACGCACACAACCTCACAATGGTTCCGCTATTCCGAATCTCCATTGGAACACACACAACCTCACAATGGTTCGGCTTTTCCCGGATTCCCATTGGAACACACACACACCTCACACAATGGGCAAGTCCGGCCACATTGCGGATTCCAAAACTTTTCACTCTTTTCAAATATTTCTTTTATACACGCACACACACAACTCACATAATGCCACTCAAAACCGATCATTATGTAGTTTCAAAATATTTTCTCCTCGAAAAACATTTCTTTTAATTAACTACACCCTAGGTGTCATGTTTCTACTTTCTCGGTTCTCGTGTCTCGTTTACATATAAAGACTCCGCGGTAGGACAAACGTAAGTAAGAATCATCCTAACAAGATCATCCAATTCTATATTACTCATCACGCTCAATTACTACTTATAGCATAACGCCACATGTACGGACGCCTTTGGAGTGTATCACTTATGCTTTATTCAAAGCACAACGCCACATGTACGGACGTCTTTGGAGTGAAATCACTTATGCTTTATCACATACCACAAGTAATACAAGCAACTCATATATGCACACTCATAACTATCTTAAAGATCAAAATACGAATACTTCTAATCAAACAATAAGTACGTAAGGATGAACTACATATAATTAGCGGTTCAAAATAACAACGTTATACTTGAGACGGAAAGTAAATAAAGATAACCTACTTTATACTTGAGGTAGACGATAAGAAAGTCCTACTTATACGTTGAATTAGTGGACACGGGACTCTACCTTACTTCTTGGCGGTAGTCGGCTACGAAAAGTACGTCGGTGGTCGGGCGGAGTAACTTCCTACGGTGGTCTCCGGTAGCTTTGAAAGAGAAAGGTTTCTCTCGAAACTTCTACTTGACTATTACTACTACTACTTTATGGATCGAAGGGTGGTCGAGTGGCGGTTTAGTGGCGGCTTAGGTTGAGTTTCTTGAAGAACTCAAGAAGAACTCAAGAACAAAGGAAGAACAAAAAGAAAGAACAAGAATTTCTAGAGAGAGAAGTTGCTAGGTGAAGGTGTGTGTTGAATGAGAAGCATGGGGTGCTATTTATAGAAAAACCTTGGCTCTCTCTCCTCTCTTCATGGCCGGCCCCCCCTCTCTCTCTGTCTACCTCAAATTTTGACACATGGCATGCAATCTTTGAAAGATCAAAGCCTAACCCTAGGCTTGCATGGCTAAGTTTGGCTAAATGGTAGGCTTGCATGGCTAAGATTAGTCCTTGGATTGGACTATGGGAGATTTGTTGGAAGATTGGGAGACAATGGTACAAGATTTGGTTTTAAACAAGGTATAGAAGTACAATGGAGGAAGTTTCTTAGCTAGGAAGAAAGATATCACCAAGGATTTGAAAGGATGAGGAAGGTCAAGTCAAGGTACAACCGATCTTCCTCCTTTCTTCCTTCTCTCTCTCTCTCTCCCTCTCTCTCTCTCTCTCGGCTCCCCTCTCCCTCTCTCTCTCGGCAATCTCTCTCTCCCTCTCCCTCTCTCTCTCTCTCTCTCTCTCTCTCTCTCTCTCTTGCAAAGGTACACTACACACACACACACACACACACACACACACATATATATATATATATATATGAATGAAAGAAAGAATAAGAAAGGTACAAAGCACAAGATTTTACAAAATCAAGTAAGAATCTTAATTAAACACATGTTTCCAATAAATAAATAAACTAGTGTACTAATGTACTCTAGGAAGATCAACTCCCCAATAAATTAATCCAATTGGGTACAAAACCCCAATACAAAATAATAAAAAGGTACTTAGGAGAATATTAGGCCTTAAAGGCTACTAAGGCTACTAAGTACTTTTAATAATAAAATAATGTGTACTTTCATCACATGGGGTTTAAGAAAATATTAATTTAATGAGCCCATGTACTAGTTGAAAGAATAAACCATGTACTAGTTGAAAGAATAAACCTTTTACCCAATGGACAATAATTCCCCTAACTTTTATTGTCCAATGGACAAAGGTTAAAAGGAAACTTTTATTTAAAATAATTAAAGTTGTCCTTTAAGGCATGTGACAAAAGCCCTATATTAAATATAGGTGTGGTACCAAGTACCCCAATTAAATAAAAAAGCTAGGATTCTCCCCATTAGTTTATAAAAGAGTATAAGTACAAGAAAATCTAGAGTTTAGATATACCCCAAAAGTTTAATGCATAAAAGTACATGGAAATCCAAATCTTGATTATTGAAATGAAACTTTGTACTTGGTAGGAAGATTTGGGCTATTACCCAATGGATAATAATTTTCCTAGCGGGTAATAACCAATGGACAAAAGAAGTACAACTACTTTTATCTTTAAAATAAGATTTTGAAAAGACTACCTGTACTTTAAACAAAATATAATAATGAAAAGGGTTTTAACCAATGGACAAAAGTTACCCTAACCATTATGGACCAATGGGTAATGAAAACGGTTCAAAAGCTCCAAAAGGTTCATCTAGTAACTAAGTGAGTTGGTTGCTCGGTTCCTCCAAGTAGTCGGTTAGAAACGAACTACATTGGTCAAGTAGGGTTTCTAGTCGAGACCCAAATCTAACTATGACGAAAATTTAACAAGGAAACATATAGCCACATAAAAGAAAATAAGTAAAATAAAATTCAAATATTGAACGAAATTTTTATTGACCAAAATTCAGGGTCGTTACAATGGCGGCGGTGATGAGTTGCTCGGATTAGGGTTTAGGGGTTTCTTTGGGCTGAGCCTGGTCCGTTCTCATTTGAGCTGTATTTTATATTTGGGCATTGTAGGCCCATTAGGAGTAGGCTTGTCTCAATGGGTGCTTAATTATTTGATTGGTTTCTTACTAATCTCGATTTTGGGTATTGGGTGGGCACGGGATTATTCTTATATTTAGGAATTTTTTGTTCATAGATTTAGGGATATGATTCCGTCATCCATTTTTTCTTTAATCTTTGTAACAATTTCAAAGATATTATAAAACTTTGCCTTTCAAATATATATATATATATATATGTGGCTTCTAGTTTGTTCACTTAGTATTTTTTATAATAACGCAATTTTGGGGTACTTTAAGCATACCAACTAATTTTTAAGAGACCAATTTTGTCGTCTAGCTACTAAGAAAAAGTTGTTTGAAATTGGTAACATCGAAATTCAACTTGAAAGCGAGTGGAATGTGAGCGCCGGCGGGCGTGATCAACTACACTCCGATCCCGAACCCTTTTTGGTTAGCAGCTCCATCAAAATAGAGCGTCCATACTTCCTCGACCACCGTCAGCACCTCCTCGTCAGGGAAAGTGAAATCTGCGTCTCTGGGCTGTCGATTGGGTGATCGGCCAAAAACTCATCCACGACACGCCCCTTTACAGACTTTCTCGTGACGTGTTGGAGTTCGAACTCAGCCAGCAGAAGCAACCAACGTGCTAGCTTATGGGTGAGCGCGGGCTTCTCGAACAAATACTTGATAGGGTCCATCCGAGAAATTAGTCTCACCGAATAGACTAGCATGTAGTATCTAAGCTTTTTGGTAGCCCAAACCAGCGCCCAACATGTCTTCTCCAGAGGGGTATAGCGCTCCTCAGACCCCACCATTTTCTTGCTTAGATAGTAAACAGCTTTCTCGACCCCATTGCTCCCTTCCTGCGCTAGTAGACATCCCATGGCTGTTGGAGAGACCGACAGATAAAGAATCAATGGTCGGCCTGGCGCAGGCGGCATTAGTACTTGCAGGCTCTGCAAATACCTCTAAATAGATTCGAAGGTGACTTGGCATTTCTCTGTCCATTCGAACAGGACCCCCTTTTTGAGCAAACGGAATAACGGCTCGCAGGTTAGAGTTAGCTTGGAGATGAATCTACTGATAAACTGGACCTTCCTTAGAAAGCTTCGTACGCCTTTCTTGGACTTTGGTGGCTCCATTTCGAGAATCGCCTTGATTTTGGAAGGATCCACTTCGATTCCCCTCGCGGTGATCAAAAATCCTAACATCTTGCCTACCGTGACTTCAAATGTGCACTTTTGCGGGTTTAATCGTACGTTGTACCTGCGAAGCCTTTCAAGAAACTGCCTGAGTGAAGGAAGATAGTCCTTTTCCTCCTTTGCCTTCACAATCATGTCGTCGACGTAGATCTCAACAGTCTTTTGGATAAAGTCATGAAACAAGGTCGTCTGGGCCCTTTGGAAAGTACAACCGGCGTTCTTCAGCCCAAATGGCATCTTCACATAGCAATAAGTGCCCCACTCTGTGACAAACGTTGTTTTCTCTTGGTCCTCGGGTGCCACAGAGATCTGGTTGTACCCTGAGAATTCGTCGACAAAAGAGAGCAAGGCATGCCCCGCCGTGTTGTCCACAAGCACGTCAATGTGTGGCAAGGGGAAACTATCTTCGGGGCTTGCCTTGTTTAAGTCCCTGAAGTCGACGCAGACCCGGATTCTCCCATCCTTCTTGGGGACAGGCACGATGTTAGCGACCCATTTGGGGTACTCTGCGACCCTTATGAATCCTGTGTCAATCTGCTTGGTAACCTCTTCTTTGATTTTCTGAACCCAATCCGGCCTCATCCTTCGGAGTTTCTGTTTGACAGGGACAACCCCGGGCTCTAACGGGATTCGATGCTGTACTATTTCGGGATCGATGCCGGGCATATCCTTGTGGGACCATGCGAAAACCTCAGAGAATTCTTTGAGAAGCTCGATTGTTCCAGCGTGATTTTTCGGGGACAGATTTGCACCAATTTGCATCATGCGGGGGTCATCCTCGTCTTTCAAGTTTATAAAAATTACTTCTTCTTTTAGAGGCTGAGCACGCCTTTCGTCTTCCTTCTCGATGAGGGAACGCAACTCAGCTGGGATGTTCCCGTCGAAGTTTGTTCCTTCATCGTCAGGGTCGACACAGTTTATATAGAAGCTAGCAAAGTAGTCAGAAGCAGGATCATGCATTTCATAAAGCCCAACAGGGTTGCCAAGTACAAATGACTCAAACTCAAAGTAAAAGCTACGACGTGGAGGCCGAGGCACAAACTCCGACTCTGAGCTAGACTTAGACTCGATAGACTCGGTGTCAGATTCAGATACATTGTCAATGCATGTCAGGCGTGGAGTGAAAATGCAGTTATTAATACTTTCCCTTCGCCTCCACGATGAGAGAGGTAAGGTCCTCGAGAACAACTGATGAGTCGGGCCCAAGCATCAGCACCTCAGCTTCTTCACCCTTGCCAACCAAACCTACTTGGGAGAACAGCATCTCCAGATTTTCCTGATCGAAAGCCCTCAGCCATTCAAACTCCTCCTTGGTCCGACCCAGCCGTTTCTTGAATTCCCCCTTAGCGAGCTCCTTTTCGGCTATCTCCTCTTCATCATCAGACCAGGTGTCTGCAGCAAAGATTTCGAAACTTGGCAGCCAAGTGCAAGTCTCTGGATCCCAAAATGGCTCTATCTGTCCCGAGTAAGCAGAGCCTCCTCCTTCTCCAACAAAATAGCTGTCGGGGTTACCAAAAAGGGTTCGAGGTTTTCCCGTGTCTTTCCTCTTTTTGGCGTCTTTAGCCGGCGGAGTGTAACCTAAACCAAAGTGGCCTTCGGTGAAAGGAAAGACAGGGAACTCAGCGATCCCTTGTTGGTTGATCCCTAGTCCAAGGCCAGGCATGAATGGCATTTTCCTCATCATCTCGAGAATAGTTGAACTTATGGTAAGATCATCATCCATGGCAATGGCGAGGACTGAGCCCGACGTGTCAAAAGAGAAACCTCCAAAGTCTGAGTCTTCTTCCCCATGCATAATTCCCAAAACAGGCGTTCCATCATCCGTGAGCGGGCGGATCCCAGAATCCCCACAGATCGTCAAAGTCCCAGTAGGGAGCCCCAGCATGACCTTTTGATGCAGAGTTGAAGGCACCGCCATGATGTCGGCCCTATGAAGCCATGGCCTGCCCAACAGCAGGCTGAAGGTAGCAGGGACATCGACCACGTGGAATTCTACGTCCATTTCAAAGCCCTCGGCATCGAGTTTCAGAGTCAGAGTCCCTTCCACCACACGGCGAGTGCTATCATATGCTTTGACGGCCAGATTGGAGGGTGTTAAGTCATTCTTTGTGTGCCCCAAGCGGTAGGCAACTCTCATCGGGCAAACATTGATGGCAGAACCATTGTCGATTAGCACAGTTGGCATTCAATGTCCCCGGCAATTGACAGTGATGTGCAGCGGGCGGTTATGGGCGGTTCCTTCAACGGGCAAGTCCTTCTCGGTAAATGTGATGGAGGGCTTAGAGAGAAGCGGTAGTACAAGGGCAATCATGGCCTCGGGGGTAATGTCGATCGGTACCATGAGCTGAGCCAATGCCGAGGACAGCTTTTCGCGATGCTCCTTTGACGATGATATCAAACCCCAGATAGACACAGCGGCCGGGATTCGTTCGAGCTGTTTCAGAATAGCGTCTTCCTCGGGAACCCCACTTGGAAAGACCGGATCATTCCTCTGAGCGGCGAGAGCGGTGGTCTTCTGAGCAAGCAGATTGGACGAGCTTCCAGCCTAGAGATTAGACGGTTGGAATACTCGGTCGCTCCTTGTGACGTTGGCAACATCCCACCAGGAAGACAAGTCAACAAAGTCCCACAGATCAGCTGGCACCTCTTCCAACTTGTGCTTTCCTTTGTCTATTGACGCAACTGTTGCGGTTGAGTCTGGCCCCAAAGCCGAGTCCCATTCCAAATCTTCCATCACTAACCCCTCCCAGAAAGCTAGATCTTGCGCAGGATCTTCCTCAAAGGGTGCCCCTGGATTGGTAACAAACGGAACGTCCCAAAATCCTTCATCGACAAGGGCGGTGTTGACAGTCCATACCTCGTTTCCCACGTTCAGATCGACAATGTTGTCCACATCCCAGATATCGGCAGGTGGCAAAGTTTTGATGGTCTCATTTGCATCCCAAAGGTTAGCAGGCGGTGCATCTAAGACCATGACCGAGCAGTCATCCCCAGGAGTAGAGATAATAGGGCGAGGTTGTTCCACAAAGAAAATGTCGAGAGTAGGGTCAAACTCGTGGATGCGGCAGTCAACCGTGCCTGCAATCGAATTCACCAAAGGCAACATGGCGCCGAGTGGGCGACGAACATCGGACACGATCTCCCCTTCTTGATAGTAACCCCAGTATTCCTCACTGATATCATTTTGGTCCAAGTCAGCCTTGAGACCTTGACCTATTTGCCATCTATTAGGTTATGGATCCCATACGTATTCTTCATCTTCTAGCTCGACTTGGTCTAGCTCAGGCTGGTAGAAGAGCACGAACAAAGAGAGACCATCCAGAGGGTCGGCCTGTGCCGTATTCCATTCTCCTTCCCATTGGTTTAGCCACATCTGATTGACTTGGGGGTGTGCGGGGAACCCCATGTTGTACTGCTCGATCCAATCGGTACAAAACTCCTCCCATTCTCGGGCCTTGTCTTCCATGGCCCATCCGGCTGCCATCATGTTAATGCTTGGCTCAAAAGGAAAGGGTATGACTGGTCTAGGGTTGCTGGTTGAGTTAATGTGGTTGGTGGGGTTGAATATGGTGGAGCTGAGGGTTATCTAGTTTACTTGGGGGTTGGAGTCGTGTTTGGGCAAGGAGTTGGTAATGACATTGGGTTTAGTAGGTGGAGCCGGCAAGGTACCATTGTCCACCAAATCCTGTATCGCATGACGAAGGCGATAACAAGAGTCAGTGTAATGGCCGGGCATCTGGTGATATGCACAGAAAGCATTGGGGTTAGGACTGGGGGGTGGATTTTGAGGAAGCGGAGTTGGGGCTAGAGGCCTAAGGTGTCCGGTTTTGACTAACTTCTCCAATACCGAGGAAAGTGGTTCCTTGAAATTGGCAAAGTTACGGGGTTGGTTGCGGTTTCGGGGTCTCTGAGGGGTTTGAACTTGGTTGACATCGGCGATGTGATTGGAGCTTTGGGCAAAGGCATTGTTAGCAGAAGTTGTGTTGGCATAATTGTTATCACCAAATGTAGGGGGATGAAAACAATTGGTACTTCGAATCAACTGGATCGCAACGGCTTATTCGTGCCTCTTCACCGGAACCCTAACTCGTCGTCTGAACCCTAATCTGCAAAATGGACAGGGGGTGAGTGCACCTCTGCCTCTCGTGGCAAAGGCCCTCCGATGCCTTTGTTAGTATCACGTACTAGCAATTAAACCTTAATTATCAGTAGGAAAGCAATAATAATGCAACGTATTGCGTACCTTTCACCTCTAGGTTTTCCTCATATTTATAGATTTATGGATGCTTGCTGTCCAAGCATCCTTATTGCCATAGGATTCCTAACTCGTATAGGAAACCCAGGATATCAAGGAATCTCGTTTCCTTTATCGGTTTATGGAAAAGAGTCCTTTTAGGATTCTTTTCCTTTAAGAGCCGAACATCCCATACTTGTTGGGTATCTTTCTCAGATCCTATATTCTTGGGATCTTTATCCCTATATGGGACATGACTATTCTGGAATTTTCCAGAGTATTCCCTTTGCTCCTACTCTCGATTGGAGCTCCATCTTTGTTCGGCCGTCTCATGGCCGAGCAGATGGCTTGGACCAGTTACTTCACATGTAACTGGTCCTTGAGCCCGTACAACCTTTCTGGACCATTGACTTCTCATGTCACTGGTCCATATTGCCGAACACTTGTTTAGCATGATGACTGTCCTGTCTATATTCAAACTATGGTCCCACGTACCATTTATTCGGATATCAATTGCATTGCTTTCAACCCGTGATCACTCGTATCACGTGCTAGGTTTTTTACTACATCTGTTCGGCTGTATCATAACCGATCAGTCTGCTTGGACCAACTACTTCACATGTAACTTGGTCCAATGTAATCAGAATGTCTCTAACTGCCGAACAGTTTATTTATAGCCATGACTTCTCATATCACTGGTCCATATCGCTGTTTACCGAACTGCCCGGCGGTAGGTCCTATCGTACTTACCGCGTGCTTCCAGACATCACGTGTTCGGCAACTAAATATATGTGCTTGGGAATACCTCCCTACACCAAACAGAGCAGTGCTGTTTCCAGTGTACGCATGAGGTTTTGACTTTG
Organism: Rhododendron vialii; assembly: GCF_030253575.1. Taxonomy (NCBI): domain Eukaryota; kingdom Viridiplantae; phylum Streptophyta; class Magnoliopsida; order Ericales; family Ericaceae; genus Rhododendron; species Rhododendron vialii. Next base: position 25,989,642 of record NC_080561.1, read on the forward strand.
AAGCTGAGGTAGAAGAGGAGCGTCACTTCTGGGTAGAACACCAGTTTGGAGAGCTTCTTCGATGGCCAGCCCGGAGTCGTAGAAAGTCTCGAAGTTCACTCCTTGAACCAACACGAGGTTCTTAGCAAAGTCCGGCTGCAGATTGCGAGAAATGATGCGGATTTGGTCCTTCTCGCTCGGGCGATCGGGCAGGAGAGCCGCCTTGGCCCTCCACCTCTGGATAAAGTCTACGAAAGACTCCTTTGCACTCATCTTAGTTGATTCCAACTCCCGAGTGGTCATTTTAAGCTGGGCATTGTAGCTGTACTGAGCGTTGAAGGCAGTGCCGATGTCTTCCCACGTTCTCCTTTTGGCAATGTCGAGTGATAAGAACCACTGAAAAGCGGGACCGGCGAGAGTTTGGGGGAACAACTGAGCCATTGCGTCTTCCTCGACACCATGTAGCTTCATTGCACCATGATAAGCCAGTAGGTGAGTTTTCGGATCTCCGGTCCCGTCGAACTTCGCGAAGTCGGGCATCTTGAATCGATCGGGCAACCTGGCATTCGGGAACGGGCAAAGGCGATCCATGTCCAGCACTCCTGCTCCTTTCCTTTCAGACTTAGCAACTGCTTCTTCTAGTTTTGCCATTTGGCGATCAACTTAGCCATTTCTAGGCTTGGAGCTGGGTTTTCGACCAGAGGGACTTCTTCAGCCGCGATTTCTCGCTCACGCCTTTCGCCACCTTCTCCTCCTGCTATAAGAGGAAGTCTTTCTTTGATTAGGGTACGAAGATTGGCCATAGAGGCGTCGGCCTGGTCGGCCCTTTGCTGCATTATGGCTAGGTTGTGCTGAAGATCCGCCAATACAGCAGTGAGATTCGGAGGCGGAACATCTACCATGGCGAGAGCTTCTGTCTTTACGAGTTTCGGGGATGCAAGCGGAGATGGAGTAGACGGAGGGGACTCGTGTGGAGTAGTCGGTGGCGAATCCTCCCTTGACAAGGTGCAGACCAGAGCTTCCGTTGTGATCGATTGAGAGACAAACCCCAAATCAAATCTTCAGACGGACCTGACGGACGGTCCCAAGTAGGTTTGGCTTTTGACTTCGGACCCTTGCTTTGATATCGGCATGGCTAGACAGTAAAGTACAAGAGCTCAGTGATAGCCTGCAACAATTTTATTTGAAAGAATCGAAAAGAATGAAAAATGAATATGCCAACGTCGTCGGTGTCCTCCTGGACTCTAAAACTAGAGAGAAACCGTCTTACAACATTCGGACGCTTGCCATAGAATCCTCGGATCTTCTTTTCGACGGTGTATCCTTGATTGAATCAACTATCACTAATAGATGCCAAAACAGCCTAAGCCTTTGACTTTTCCCTTCTCGAAGTTCCAAAGTTTGAGCTCGGAACAAATCGGTGTAGATGACGTGATACCGTAACCGAAGTGGCGTAAGCAGCACTGTGCCGGAGCCTGAGCGGTGTAAGCGATTAGCACTTTTAACCTGAGCGGTGTAAGCATCACGTCATTCTCTCCATTGTTCCTGGTTTTTCGATTTGAAACCTCGATGGGGTGCTTGATTAAAGACTTAGAAAGCATTGATTTCCCGAAGCTTCATTGATTAAGGACTTGAAATTTTTTGGTAACGTGCAACATCGAGATGCACGACTCGTCATCGGTCCAAGGCAAAGTCGAACGGGCGCAAGACAGACTCGACAAAAGACACCCTAAAAAGCTGCCCTAGCATGCTCCTACGCAAAACGGTTATGAATGTATGTACAGGCATGCGATAAGGAAAGCAGTAACACATAGACAGAATATGGGGGTTAGATGCAAATAATCCTACCCTGCGGGTTCCTGTCCTATGTTGAATGGTTCTAGTGCTTTGTACGCATGTAGAGGCCGATTTTGGCTTAAGGGGTTCCTTTGACTAGAGCCGCGATATACCTCCCATTGCAACGCGTAGAGCAAAGCAATGGTCGAACGGTAGTACGACTCATCATTGTCCAAGGTTGTTGGGCGTTCGAGGACCCCGGGCTCCAATAAATTGTGTTGGTTACCCAAAACATCTCAACGGGGCTGACCAATCATCGATGCGAATGGAGAATGCCGAAGAATGATTTGAAAGAGAGAGAAACGCAATGTTTTGAAAAAAAAAATGCCTTTTGAAGTTTGGCTCACTTTTATTGATTAACATTTGGAGAAAACTACACAAGTGAACAATAGAAAAAGCCCCAGTTCGGATTGGTCGAATACTGAGATCCTGTTACGTTACCATTCCGTTCTTCAGCAGCGCGGAGCGTACTGTTTTGACAGACTTCTGGAAAATTGTTCATTTATGTATTAATTGCCAAATGTTAATCAATGCAATGAGTCCCCAGCAGAGTCGCCACTGTGGGCACACGCCCCAAAATTTTCAATTTTTGCTTAAAGATCGGGTGCGCCCTTTTTCAAAAAAGCGCGGCGAAACACTACAATTCAAAGTCGCCACTCGGGTTTTGCGGTATACCACCCAAGGAACTGGACTTGAAACGTTTGCTACGTTGTTTGATTTTGAAAAGGCATAGACTGGTCTGTCGTACCTTCGATATCTGAGGTTCAGGAGCCAGGTTACGAGAGGGGAAGGGTTTTATGGCACTCCTCTTGCCCAATCTGGAGATCGGTCTCTACTCGGGCATTTTATAAAACGTTTGCATTTTTCTCTCATTAATCATTTTTTAGCCAATTAAGGCGAGAGAACAGTTAAAGGGGGATTAAAAACTATAACAAGTTGCATTTATGAGACAATGAGATGGATGCTTGATCTAGACAGATATAATAGATTGAGAACAAGCACCTGTGAAGATTTTAAACAAACTAGAACGCGCTTTCCCGAAATGAGGCACGCAAGAGGAAGCTGTATGCACTGGCCAGGCCAGCGCATGCATAGACTTCTTGCGTGCGCCACCGGTATACTGGCGTGCGCCGGTAAATCTAAACTCACAGCTCCTATTTCTCAACCCTCTGGGCTCTGGAAGGACCAGTGCACACCCAAGACAAACCACGCAGTCAAAAAAGGCAGAGTAAAATACAGTTACAGACAGCAGAGATGATTTAGAGCAGAAGAATGGACATTACACCCCATAAATAGTGTGGGGGGAACAAATAGAGGTCAAGGCTTAGCTACCATGCAAGGGCCAGTCATTGGACTTCGATCTAACTGCCGTACGCCGATCATCACAAGCCGTACGCCAGTTACATCATTTGTCCAATGCTTGGCTTTGCACGATCTGGGTTCTGGAACATGACCAGAGGATCCCAGAGACCTTTAAAACAAGAATAATAGGAAAGCGGCTTCGCAGTTCTAAGATATAGAAAGTAATAAACTAGTTCTTAGCATGCAAGAAGGTGATAAGATAAAAAGAAATGAAACAAAAACAGGATGATCCGCGGTCCCCACGCCAGTGGTGCACGTACAGCCATAACTGGCGTACGGCTTGTGGTTATTGGCGTGCGCCACTTATCATCACACACGACCATTGAATCTTTGCCAGCTTTGAGGCCAAGACTGGTATTGATTACCAGCCTTGACCCTGCTAACACCCCTCAGGGGCCAGAACAAGGCACAAAGCAAAAGGTGGTATACCTTTTTTTTTATTGAGTTTGGTGATGGATTTGAGCTTTGAACTTGAGGTTTGGTGGATGTATGGAGGGTGTGGGGTGTTAGAGAGGTGTGTGGGTGATGTTTCTTTGCTTGCACCTTCAATGGATGGAAGGACACAACCAAAGAAAACAAGAGAAGATGAAGGAATGACTTAAGAGTTTTAATGGAACCAACCCCTTGCAAATGAATGCAAGGGGGGTATTTATAGCATAAGAGTGGCTGGAGGAGGGGCCAGTAACCTGCTGGTTAAGGGCTGGTTGGGTTAAGAAGGGAGGTCTCCATGCATTAAATGCATGGGACTTGGCTTGAAAAGTGGTGTAGAGGAGGGGGGGAGCCGGCTGCTCGATTGTAATCATCAGGGGACTGTAGCCTACGTCAGGGTGGCCACAAAAGTCTCGAGCACATGGTTGAATAGTGATGATTTGACCGGCGTTGACTGGCGTACGCCAACTTTGTACCTGCGTGCGCCGGTAAGAGCTGAGTCAACGTCGATGACTGACACGTGGCAGTTGACCGGCGCACGCCAAAAAAGTACTGGCGCAAGCAAGTATGGTTTTACTAAGGCCCTTTGGTTCTGGCTTGAATGGTCTGGATAGGGCTTGACAAAGGTTTTTGAGTGAGGTTCAGGACATTCAAAGCTCAAACACACCATTAGCCTTGGGGTGTTCTTGACCGTAATCATCATTGGGGAACCAAAAGACCATAAATAAGCTGGTTTGGACAGTCCAAAATAGAGTGTCTACAGCAGGGCACACGCGATGCATGTGAGAGAGAGACATGTGACTGGTGCCCTAACAATCATATCAAAGTTATAAAAAAAATTACATGGAAACTGGAATTAAAACGGAAAATGAGAGAAACGGGTTATATAACTTGCCTTGGTTAGAATGAGGGGGAGTAAAGCGAACATTTTTTCTCTTATGAAGTGGGTTTCTGGCAGCCGTGAAGTTTTTCGAATGGGGAATTGCTGTACTATTCCAAAGTGTTTATTTGAAGGTTTTCTCTCATGTTCCCGCCGTGTCCCTCATGATAGTAATTTGGGCATTTTCAATAAGTTATTGATTGAGGTTATTTATTTTAAGAGAAATTGTGAACTTCTTAGCTCTACATCAATTTAGTATAGAAACATTCTAACTATTTGTTCTGGAACATCCTGACTACAGAAACGTCTTAAGCAACTACTAAGCCTCCATTCAATCCACAAGCTATGGACAATATATTTAGAAACGTCAGTGATGTGCTTCAAGAGGAACGTGATATGAATATAATCTGCTTTCTTAGGGTAAGCACATCATATTGTTCATGTAAGGGACGGAAAAATCTTCTCTCACATGCTTTTTTACTTACTAGGACAAAGAAATGGAGTATACAAAGTCCAAAGGAAAAGAGAAAGTCATCTATGCAAATAAGAGAAAAATATAATGCTTACCCGAGGGTATGGTTCTTTAACCATTCATTTGTCTTTTTGTTCTTTTCATAATATATTTAGCGACTATATGTTGATTAGTGGTGTGGTCATCCATTTTCTTTGTACAAAATTTCAACTAGAATCTTCCCATGCAATTTATAATCTAACGTATTTCTCACCAGCTTGGACATCTTCGAGATAAAAATGTCGGTATTATGACCCGGGAGAGGTGAGACCTTGAAATGGCGCAGGCAAAGTCCAAGGAAAAAGAGAAATTAATCTCTGCAAGTAAGGGAAAAGAAAATGCATTTCCAATGGTATGATTCTTTTGTCCTTTCTTACCAAATTGAATCAACTTGATTACACACTCTCTTTTTAGGGAACAATGTCTAAGAAATTGTGCTCATATTTTAGGGAACTAATGATAGCACAATATAAAAAGCTTCCTTGGCACAACGTAAAAGGCGAGAACAAGAACGAAGTTCAAAAAATCGCCCTTCGTATCAATTGGGGCAACTCTTAAGACGAAAGAGGGATAGAGCGCTATCGTGCATCCAATCGATAAAAGCCACCTACTTCCCTTCTCTAACACCTACCCATCGAGAAATCATGGAGCATGGCACAGTTACAGTTCAGCAATCCTATAAGCGACAGATGGTTAGTCGTCCTTCATGTTCGATCTCTGCGCAGAGCACATCTTCGGCTACACAAAATGAAAGGTAACAACTACATCTTGGGCTATAAATTTAATCTTATCCTTTCATATCCTTTAAAATCTTATCCTTTCATATTTGTAGATCTACCCCTAATAATCAACTCCATGAAGAACAAGAGACAGATGTGGAATTAGAGGTTGATGTTAGAGTCCATGTAAACTCATCCTCTTTGAATCTCACGCACGAAGATAATCTATATAGTGAAGAGGTAGAAGATATGCCTGTGGAATTAAAGGTTGATGCTAGAGCCCACGCAAATTCATGTCAGCATTTTCTCGGCAAGATGGATGCATTATGTCCCTTTTGTAAAGCTTTACGTTGGGTGGACGAAAAATTGGTAAAATCGTCTAAAAAAAATCCCTTATTTGGAACTTGCTGCTTGCAAGGAAAGGTTAGGCTACCTTTGCTTATGACACCTCCTCCACCAATTCAAGCATTGTATGATAGGAATGATGATCGGTCTAAATCGTTCCAAGCTAAAACTCGGGTTTACAATGCAGCCAATGCTTTCACGAGTTTTGGAGCCACATTAGATACAAGAGTATTAAGCGAAAGGGGTCCAACATCATTCACTATTCATGGAGAATTGCGACATCGTACAGGATCACTAATGCCACTACCGAACCAAGAAGCATCTTATGCTCAACTTTACATTTATGACCCTAATTCAACTCTTGATATTCGCAACTGTAGAAATCCTAAATTGAGAAGGGATGTCCTTGGAACTATTCAAGATAGTTTGTTACAAGTTAATCCATTTGTTGGTAAATTTTGCCAGGCTCATGCGATTTTAAATCAACTAGCGGATAGAAAACAAACTTTACCTGCTCATATCCATTATAGTCCCTCAACAAATCGTCGACGATATAATTTACCAACTGCGGATGAGATTGTTGTCATTATACCAGGAGATAGGACTAAAGCGAGTGGGTTGAAAGACATTATTTTACATTTAAGGGGAAACAATGGGCTTATGAAGATAAATGAATGCCACCCAGCATACTTGCTATTGCATTATGTTTTGTTATTTCCACAAGGTGAGCTTGGATGGGACCCTGATTTCAAGCAATGGGATGTTAGTAATGATAAGGCTTCAACTGATCGGCTCACCCAATTGCAGTTTTACAGCCATCGTTTGTTTGAGCGTCATATCAAGTATTCAACTATTTTGAGAGGAGGCAAACTATTCCAAGAATTCTTGGTAGATGCTTGGGCCTCAACAGAACAAAATCGGTTGACATTCTATAAGGTGAATCAAGGAAAACTTTGTGTTGAGCTTTATGAAGATTTGAAAGATATTGGTCCAAATGAATTGGGACCCAATCAAATTGGTAAAAGGGTCGTTTTGCCATCTTCATTTACTAGTGGTCCCAGACATATGTTCGAAATATTTCAAGACTCAATGGCTATCATGCAATATAACCACCACCCTGATATCTTTCTCACAATGACTGTAAATCCCAGTTGGCCAGAAATTATTGCCGCTTTGTTATCGCATCAGAAAGCTATTGACCGCCCGGATTTAATTGCTCGTGTTTTCGAGTTGAAAAGGAAGGCATTGATGAAGGAGACAGAAACAGACAAAGTGTTCAGTAAGAAAGTTGCACATGTTTTTACGATTGAATACCAGAAGCGGGGGCTACTGTAGGGAGGTACTCCCGAACAGATACATTTAGTTGCCGAACACGTGATGTATAGGAGCACGTGAAAGATTGGACAGGACTTATCACCGGGTAGTGCGTTGAACGGCGATAAGGGCCAATAACATGAGAAGTCATTGGTGTAAACTAACTGTTCGGCAGATAGAGACATACCGATTACATAGGTCCAAAGAGTTAAATAAGGACCAAGTTACATGTGAAGTAGCTGGTCCAAGCAGACTGTTCGGCTACGATATAGCCAAACAAGGAAAGAGCTCCAATCAAGAGCAAGAGCAGAGGGAGTACTCTGGAAGATTCCAGAGTAGTCATGTCCCGTAAGGGATGAGATCCCAAGAATATAGGATCTGAGAAAGATACCCAACGAGAATGGGATGTTCGACTTTTAATGGAAAAGAATCCTAAAAGGACTCTTTTATAATAAACTGATAAGGGAACTAGAATCCAAGATATTCTGGTTTCCTATACGAGGTAGGAAACCTAGTGCAAATACGGATACTTGGGCAACAGGCATCCATGAATCTATAAATATGAGGTAAAAATCTAGAAGTGAAGGTACGCAATATGTTGCATTCACATATTCTCCTACTGATAATTAGGATTTATTGACTAGTACGTGATACTAACTTTGGCATCGGAGGGCCTTTGCCACGAGAGGCAGAGGTGCACTCACCCCTTGTCTGTTTTGCAGATTAGGGTTCCGACGACGAATTAGGGTTCCGATGAAAAGGCACGAATAAGCCGTTGCAATCCAAGGTGATCCGAAGCATCAATTGTTTTCATCCCCCTACAATTGGCGCCGTCTGTGGGAAACGAACCAATTTTTCTGAAAAATAATCATAATGGAAAAAGATCCAATTACGCCATTTAATCCAAAGGACCAGTCGGGTGGGGGAAGAGATAAATCCCCACTAGGTGCTCCAAGGAAGCCCACTGGTAGACATAACAGAGATAACTCCAAAGAAAAATGAGATAAAACTGCCACTGGCTCCACAAGAAGGAGTAAGCCTCATCGAAGAGAGGAATCAGTCACCCATTCAAGAAGTATACACAATGACAGCGATGTCCTCGATAAAAAGAGAAGGGAAATCGAGGAGTACGCTCGTTTGATTAGAAAACGAGAGTACGAGATACAAGAATTACAACGGGTACGAGAGCACCCAGAAGATTCCGGACTTTCACGAAGGAATTCCCAGAAACACAGACGGACCTTGGTAGTCCATAAGCAGGCTCATTCACGAGGGAGAAAGAGCAGGAGTCCTATCATAGGGCGATACGAAGCTTCTCCACGAAAAAGGAAAAGCAGAAGTAAAAGCCGAACACCGGAAAGACGAAGGGCTTCTTCACGAAAAAGAAGGAGCAGAGACCAAAGTTCCACCCCAGAAGAGGAGGAAACAAGGAAGCATCACCGGGACAGGTACGAGAGGCCTGATGCTGATTGGGTCAAGGCTACGACTCACAAGTCGAAGGAGCTTGAAGATGAAACCATGACTGCACGAGAAGCAGCACGGAAGGCCCTGAGTAATATAGCAGCCTCCCCATTTGCAAAGAGGCTACAAGAGGCTAGGTTGCCGAGCAGAGTGAAGCATGGTACGTTCATACTTTACGAGACAAACGCAGACCCCGTAGCTCACATACAGCACTACCAACAGGCTATGTTCATGCATGACGGGGATGATGCCATTTTGTGCAAAATGTTCCCTTCTAGTCTCGGAAAGGTGGCCCTATCTTGGTTCCATAAATTGGCCCCACGATCCATACGACGATGGAGGCAGTTGGCCGAGGAATTCACTGCCCGGTTCTTGACAAGCAGAAGAGCCCCGAAGACGTTCGAAAGTCTTTCCACTATGAAACAAGCGGAAAGTGAGCCGATCAGAGATTACGCTAAAAAGTTCTGGGAGACTTTCAATGAGATAGAGAGCTGCAGTGAAGAATATGCGATTGCAACCTTCAAAACAGGCTTGCCTGTTCGGGGAGAGTTGCGCCGGTCTTTGAATACGCATCCGGTAGCGACGTTGGTCAAACTAATGGAGCGAATTGAACAACACGCAAGAATGGAGGATGACATACTCCGGGAGGATGGCAGGGTTGTTGAAGAACAGACAAACGCTGTAACGCCCCTGAATTTTGGTCAATAAAAATTTCGTTAAATATTTGAATTTTATTTGCATTACTTATTTTCTCTTGAGTGGCTATATGATTTCTTGTTAATTTTCGTCGTAGTTAGATTTTGGTCTTGACTAGAAACCCTACTTGACCAATCGAGTTAGTTTCTAACCGACTACTTGGAGGAACCGAGCAACCGAACTCACCTAGTTACTAGATGAACCTTTTGAACCTTTTGGACCTTTTGAACCTTTGCCTTTACCCATTGGTCCATAATGGTTAGGGTAATTTTTGTCCATTGGACAATAAGCTTTTCATTATTATATTTTGTTTAAAGTACATGTAGTCTTTCGAAATCTTATTTTAAGTATAAAGTAGTTGTACTTCTTTTGTCCATTGGTTATTAACCGCGAGGGAAATTATTATCCATTGGGTAATAGCCCAAATCTTCCTACCAAGTACAAAGTTGCATTTTAATAATCAAGATTTGGATTTCCATGTACTTTTATGCATTAAACTATTGGGGTATATCTAAACCCTAGATTTTCTTGTACTTGTACTCTTTTATAAACTAATGGGGAGAATCCTAACATTTTTATTTAATTGGGGTACTTGGTACCACACCTATATTTAATATAGGGCTTTTGTCACATGCTTTAAAAGGACAACCTTTGATTATTTTAATATAAAAATTTCCTTTTACCTTTTGTCCATTGGATAATAAAAGTTAGGGATTTATTGTCCATTGGGTAATAGAATTATTCTTTCAACAAGTACATGGGTTCATTAAAATAATATTTTTCTTAAAACCCCATGTGATAAAGTACACATTATTTTATTATTAAAAGTACTTAGTAGCCTTAATAGCCTTTAAGGCCTAATATTCTCCTAAGTACTCTTTTATTATTTTGTATTGGGGTTTTGTACCCAATTGGATTTATTTATTGGAGAGTTGATCTTCCTAGAGTACTTTGTACACTAGTTTATTTATTTAAATCAACATGTGCCTAATTGTATTTCTTTAATAGGATTTTGATTTGGAAAATCTTGTACTTGGTACTTTGTATTTATTCTTTCTTGTTTATATGCATACATATATATATATATATATATATATATATATATATATATATGTAGTACTAGGAGAGAGAGAGAGAGAGAGAGAGAGAGAGAGAGAGAGAGGGAGAGACACCCGAGAGAGAGAGGAAGGAGAGAAGAAGATGGGATTGTACTTTCTTGATCTTTCATATCTTCCTACATCTTTCAAATCCATGGGTAAATCTTTCCCCTAACCAAACTTAACTCCCCATTTGTACTTCCATATTTGTTTTATGACCAAATCTTGTACCCTTGTCTCCTTGTTTCCAAGCAAATCTTCCATAAATCAAATCCTTGGTACAAATCTTAGCCATGCAAGCCTACCATTTAGCCTAACCTAGCCATGCAAGCCTAGCAATTAGACTTTGACCTTCCATGAGTGCTTGACATGTGTCAAAATTTGAGGTAGAGAGAGAGAGAGGGGGGCCGGCCATGAGAGGGAGGGAGAGCCCAAGATTTTTCCTATAAATAGAACCATTCCCATGCCATTTGAACACACACCTTCACCTAGCAACTTCTCTCTCTAGAAAAATTATGTTCTTTCTCTGTTCTTTCTTTTGTTCTTCATGTTCTTGAGTTCTTCTTGAGTTCTTCAAGAAACTCAACCTAAGCCGCCACTAGACCGCCACTCGACCACCCTCTCGATCCAAAAGTAGTAGTAGTAATAGTCAAGTAGAAGTTTCGAGAGAAACCTTTCTCTTTCGAAGCTACCGGAGACCACCGTAGGAAGTTACTCCGTCCGACCACCGACGTACTTTCCGTAGCCGACTAACCCTCCGTAGCCGACTACCGCCAAGAAGTAAGGTAGAGTCCCGTGTCCACTAACTCAACGTATAAGTAGAATCCCTTGTCCACTATCTCTAAGTATATGTAAGGAAATCCTTACTTACTTCCTATTTACTTACTCAAAGTATAACGTTGTTATTTTGAACCGCTAATTATATGTAGTTCATCCTTACGTACTTATCATTTGATTAGAAGTATTCGTATTTTGATCTTTAAGATGGTTATGAGTATGCGTATATGAGTTGCTTGTATTACTTGTGGTATGTGATAAAGCATAAGTGATTTCACTCCAAAGACGTCCGTACATGTGGCGTTGTGCTTTGAATAAAGCATAAGTGATACACTCCAAGGGCGTCCGTACATGTGGCGTTATGCTATAAGTAGTAATTGAGCGTGATGAGTAATATAGAATTGGATGATCGTGTTAGGATGATTCTTGCTTACGTTTGTCCTACCGCGGAGTCTTTGTATGTAACAAGACACGAGAATCGAGAAAGTAGAAATATGACACCTAGGGTGTGAGTAATGAAAGGAAATGTTTATCGAGGAAGGAAATATTTTGAAACAACATAATGACCGATTTCAGGTGGCATTATGTGAGTTGTGTGTGTGCGTGTGTAAAAGACGTGTTTTGAAAAGGTTTTGAATTTTCAAAAAAACCACAATGTGGCCGGACGTGGTAGCCCATTGTGTGGTGTGTGTTGAAAAAACCCAATGAGAACCCGGAGCGGCGGAATCATTGTGGGAATACTCGGGAACCCGGAGCAGCGGAACCGAGGGTTTTAAATTGTGTGCGTTCCCATGGAAATCCGGAGCGGCGGAACCATGGTGAGGTGTAGCTTGGTTATCCGCGGTACGGAGCCAATGCAAATATTTTTGTGTGCCAATGGGAACCTGGCGCGGCGGAACCATTGTGAGGATACTTGGGAACCCGACGCGGCGGAACCAAGGTTGGGTGTGTAGCTTGGTTATCCGCGGTACGGAGCCAATGCAAATATTTTTGTGTGCCAATGGGAACCCGGCGCGGCGGAACCAAGGTTGGGTGTGTAGCTTGGTTATCCGTGGTACGGAGCCAATGCAAATATTTTTGTGTGCCAATGGGAACCCGGCTCGGCGGAACCATTGTGAGGATACTTGGGAACCCGGTGCGGCGGAACCAAGGTTGGGTGTGTAGCTTGGTTATCCGCGGTACGGAGCCAATGCAAATGATTTTAAAAAGGTTGGGTGTGTAGCTTGGTTATCCGCGGTACGGAGCCAATGCAAATGATTTTGAAAGGTTGGGTGTGTTAAACAAATGTCTTTTGAAAGATTGTTTTGTAAATGAAAATGTTGACACGGTCTACGATGAGTCGCGCAGGAGAAACCCGGAAATCTTGGACACCAACGATAGATGATTAATGAATGTGGATGTGTCATTGATTAATTGTGTATATACTTATCATGTGGAAATTGATGTTGTATTATAGCTTTGTTTATAAGTTATGGGTTAGCGGGTATGGGATTACTCTGCTGAGCTTTGTAGCTCACGGTGTTGCCTTTTTGGTGACCCTGATATATTATATCGGTGGTGACGCTGGTATAATGTGTCAGATTTTGTAGATGATCAAGATGAACAGTACACCTTGGAGGCTTTTGGAGCTGAGGAGCTGGCTAGGATGGAGAAGAAGGAGGAGCTGTAGTTAGGAACCTTAGAACCCCCTTCATTTGTGTAAATATTGAACTCTTGTGAGAGTATTTGTTGTAATAAGAGCCAGACTCCATTTGATGTTATCAATAAAATGTCCTTTTAACGTACCCAAAATTCGGGGCGTTACAAAGGCACCTGTCAAGAAAATGGATAAGACAGAGCCCAAGACTTACAGAGAGAGAAAGGAGTACGGGCAGGCTAAAAGAGAGCCATATAAAGATAAGTAAGCTCCTGACCCTAAATCGTTCTTTTCTATCACTACGGTTTGGAAAGAACCAATTTATAGGATTCTTTATCGAATAAAGAATCAGCCCTACTTCAAATGGCCCCCAAGTCTAGGCGGGGATAAAGATGCAAAACATGCTATGAATCAGCACTGCAGCTACCATAAAGATTGGGGCCATATGACTGAAGATTGTGAGATGTACAAAAGACACCTTGATGATTTGGTCTCTCGGGGCTATCTCAAGAAATTTATCCAAGAAGATCCCAAGGACAAAGGGAAAGCCATGGAACTGGGTTACGAGCAAAATCCTAAAGGGGTAATCCATATGATACATGGGTTGGCCACACCTTATACGAGAAATGAGGTCAGGCTATTACAAAGGCAAGTTAGGCACGATCAGCACGTGATGCGATTGGGTAACAAGAGAGGGCGAGAGAATGATGTGTGCAATGAAAGCATAGCATTCACAGATTATGATCTGAAAGAAGTCCAAATACCCCACAACGATGCTTTGGTCATAACCCTACGAGTTGGGGAATACGACATTGAGAGGATTCTAGTGGACTCAGGGAGTTGTACAGAGGTAATGTACTACGATGCGTTCAAAAAACTGGGGCTGGCCCAAACAGACTTAGAGCAATCTACGACACCCCTGATTGGGTTTGGTGCGGGAGCAGTCTGGCCTCTTGGAAAGGTAACACTACCTGTTCGGGCTGGATCAGTGGTGTTGAGGACAGATTTCTTAATTGTTGATGTTCCTTCTTCCTATAATGCGATTATAGGGAGGACATGGATGCACAAAATGAGAGCTGTCTCCTCGACTTACCACCAGATGGTGAAATTCCCAGGATCGAATGGGGTTGAGGTAATTAGAGGCAATCAGAAAGTGGCCCAACAGTGTCTAATCTTAAAAGAACTCCAAAGGCCCACCACGTTCATACGTTAGAAGTATCAGATCAACCAACTATTGAGGATGTTGGGAGAAGTCTGGCAGAAAAGGTGGTCGAAGGCCTGGAGAAAATTCAGATCAACGAGACTGATCCTGAAAGATATTTCTTAGTTGGAGAATCATTGCCAGCAGACGAAAAGGCTGAATTGATAAGATTTCTGAAGGAATATGTTGATGTATTTGCATGGGTGCCAGAAGAAATGCCTGGAGTAGATGCAGGTGTGATTTGTCACCATCTAAATGTTGATCCTCAGCATAAGCCGGTCATTCAGAAAAAACGGAGAGCAGCCGTGCAGCATGTGGATGCTGTAATTGAAGAGGTTGATCGTTTGCTAGAGGCCAAAGCAATACGTGAAGTTTACTACCCAGAGTGGTTATCCAACACCGCGGTGGTAAAGAAAAAGAATGGGAAGTAGTGTGTCTGCGTAGACTTCACAGACCTAAATAAGGCGTGTCCAAAAGACAGTTTTCCTCTTCCAAGGATAGACCAGTTGGTTGACGCAACTGCTGGTTACGAACGAATGAGTTTCCTCGACGCATATCGAGGATATCATCAGATTGCTATGTTTGGGCCTGATCAAGAGAAGACTTCTTTTCTCACACCGCAAGGGTTGTACTGTGATAGCGTCATGCCATTTGGGCTAAGAAATGTTGGGGCAACGTACCAAAGACTCGCAACCATCATGTTCAAAAAGCTGCTTGGCAAGACTATGGAGGTTTACGTCGATGATATGGTGGTGAAAAGTGAAGATAAACAGGGACATACAGCTGATTTAAAAGAAGCTTTCGAAATCCTAAGGGAGTACAAACTGAAACTCAACGCCTCGAAATGTGCGTTTGGAGTTGGTTCAGGAAAGTTCCTAGGCCATTTGGTGACCATGAGAGGGATTGAAGCTAACCCTGATCAAATTGCAGCCCTACAAAGGCTACAAAGTCCCAAAACCACTAAGGAAGTCCAGAGGTTGACTGGAATGGCTACAGCACTTAATAGATTTATCAGCAGGTCAAGTGACAAGTGCAGACCCTTTTTTCAATTATTGAAAAAGAGGGAAGGATTCGAATGGGGAGCAGAGTGCGAACAGGCCTTCCAGGACCTGAAGAAGTATCTGGCCGAGCCCCCACTTTTGTCAACTCCACAGCTAGGTTAGTCTTTAGTTTTGTACTTAGCTGTTTCTGAGCATACAGTTAGTGCAGTCCTGTTAAGGGATTTGGGAATCGAGCAAATCCCTATTTATTATGTTAGTAAGACACTGCTGGATGCAGAGACAAGATACCTGCCCTTAGAGAAACTTGTCCTAGCACTTAGGACAGCCACAAGGAAATTGCCACACTACTTCCAAAGCCACAAGGTCGTGGTTTATACTGAGTTTTCATTGAAATCACTGCTACGAAAAGCAGACTTCTCGGGAAGGATCTCGACATGGTTCGTCGAGTTAAGCCAGTACGATATCGATTATCAGCCGCGTACAGCAATTAAAGGCCAAGTGTTGGCTGATTTTGTGGCAGAGTTTTCTCCTGCAGTAGCACCCCTGCCTCCTACGAGAAAGGAACAGGAGACTAAAACATCACCCACGAGGAAACAAGTTTCAGCCGAACAGGACCCCACGGAATGGAAGCTGTTCGTTGACGAATCAGCATGTAATACTGGTTCAGGAATTGGTGTTGTCCTTTTTCCTCCTGAAGGAGTAATGATCGAACTATCTGTTCGGCTTGGTTTTAGTGCATCGAATAATGTGGCAGAGTATGAGGCACTCTTAGCTGGATTAAAGAGTGTAAAGACTTTGAAAGCAAAACGAGTCAGAGTGTATTGTGATTCACAGCTCGTAGTCAATCAACTGTCCGGTGAATACGATACCCGGAGTGAGAAGATGGCAGCCTACGTACAGGCAGCCAAAGACATGCTTGATACCTTCGAAAGGGTATACATTGAACAGATAAGTTCTGGACAGAATGCTCATGCAGATTCATTAGCTTGGTTAGCTGCAGCTGTACCAACTGAATTTAAAAGGAAGGTGACAGTAGAGTATCTGAGTGAGCCGAACATTGGGAGAAATGTGGACTTGGTCTTGGACGTGAACCAAGGACCAAGTTGGATGGACCCGATTGTAGAGTTTTTAAGAGACGAGATACTCCCTTCTGACAAAAAGGAGGCTCATAAGATAAGGACCAAATCTGCTAGGTTTTGGCTGTCCCCAGAGGGTAAGTTATATAGAAAATCTTTCATGGGCCCGTATTTGCTATGTGTACATCCCGAGATGGTGCAGAGATTTCTTCATGAAATCCACAAAGGAACATGTGGGAGTCATGCTGGAGGCAGATCCATCGCCCACCGAGCAATTACCCAAGGCTACTGGTGGCCACACATGCAGGAAGATGCAAAGGTGAATGTGAAAATTTGTGAGAAATGTCAAAAATTCTCACCAATGATTCGAACACCAGCCGAGGATCTGGTGCCTTTGACAAGTCCTTGGCCGTTTGCTCAATGGGGAATGGACATCGTGGGTCCATTACACAAAGCAACAGGGAATCAAAAATTCCTGCTAGTTGCAACAGACTATTTTACTAAATGGATTGAGGCAGAACCACTGGCCAAAATCACTGAACCTATGATAGAAAGGTTCGTGTGGAAGAGCATCATCACTCGCTTTGGGGTCCCTTATTCATTGATTACAGACAATGGATCCCAATTTCAAAAGAAATTCAAGGCTTTTTGTGTCCAGTACGGAATACGAAATTATTATTCAACCCCAGCTTACCCTTAGAGTAATGGGCAGGCAGAGGCGTCTAATAAGACTATCCTTGACGGGATCAAGAAGAGGCTGGACAAAGCCAAAGGGAAGTGGCCTGATGAGTTACCACTAGTGCTGTGGGCTCACCGAACAACGCCTAGGAGGTCTACGGGAGAGACCCCATATTCATTGGCATATGGAACAGAAGCTGTCATACCTCTGGAAATTGGTCTTCCAACCAATAGGACCACACTGGTTGAAAGTGGGGGCAATGATAGGGCCCTCGAAATTGAGCTTGATCTCACCGAGGAGAGGAGGGAAAGGGCCCTGGTCCATCTGGCTTCTTACCAGGAACAGCTGATGAAGAGCTATAACAAGCACGTTCACCCTCGAGAATTTGGTGTTGGGGACCTCATACTACGGAAGGTGCTCGGCAACACCAAGGTGGCCAACGAAGGTAAGCTGGGGGCCAACTGGGAAGGCCCGTATCGAGTAACTGAGATTGTAGACATAGGGGCCTATAGATTGGCTGATCTGGATAGTAATCCAATTCCGCGGCCCTGGAATGTCCATAATCTGCGAAAATTCTTTGTTTAGAAGTATTGAGTTCTGTTTTAGATTGCTCTGCGTGCTTGTGTGGGAATTCCGAATATAATTCCCCTGTTCTAGTTTTTGATTTTATTATTTTAGTTGCAAGGGGTACGAATAACGCCCTCTTGAGTTTTACAGATTATGAATAAAATCACTTTTTGCAGTATAAATATTGCGTTCTTGGTATTTGTCTTAAAAATACGAACTACGGGCTTGGTTTCCCTCTTTCGTATTGGGGAGCAGGGAACAGACACCTATACACTAAGTACGTGAAACTTAACGAGTACAAGTATGAAACACTTGTATGGTTTGTAAGTACGAAAACTTAAAACTGTTAAGTACGTGAAACTTAACGAGTAACTTAACGAGTACAAGTATGAAACACTTGTATGGTTTGCAAGTATGAGAAACTTAAAACTGTTAAGTACGTGAAACTTAACGAGTAACTTAACAAATACAAGTATGAAACACTTGTATGGTTTGTAAGTACGAAAACTTAAAACTGTTGAGTACGTGAAACTTAGCGAGTACAAGTATGAAATACTCGTATGATTTGCAATTCATTTCAAGTACGAGAAACTTAGAAATATTTAAGTACGCAAAACTTATATAAAGTACGTGAAACTTAGCAAATACACGTATGAAACACTTGTATGATTGAGAAACTTAGAAATATTTAAATATGAGAAACTTAGATACATACAAGTACGAGAAAACTTGGTTCGCATACGAAAACATGCTTGAACACTTGCAGTACATATACGTACGGGAAGCTGAGGATTGTATAAATGTGCAAAACTTACAAATCATTTAGTTGTGCAGAATTACTGAGTACGAACATAATGAGCATATGTTTAAATCAAAAAACAACCTTGTTTGAATAAACTGCAGACACACAAAGAAGCCGAGCAACATGTATAGTTATGCCGCAAGGGGCCGAATACCTGTGTTATCAAAAGTATTGACAGTATTGGTGCCTCGCAGGGCCAATGCTTACGGTCACGCAGGACCAGCCAAAATATTCCAAATATTAAACAGTTCATATACTTACCTATCAGTCCACATTCTGGACCTCTGGAGGAGTTTCATCTGGAACATCAATACTGATCTCGGTATCGACACCATCTCCAGCTGGATTCTCCTCCAGGATAATAGGATCATTAGCTGTATCCCGGACAGGTGAACGTTCCATAGTAGTATCACGGGTATCTGTTGGGGTCTCCTCTCCAACATTAGCAAAATCTTCAATCTGTTGCTCAATGTCATCTTCAGGATGCTCCGCTGGATCGTGAATGCTTTGAGCACGGGTGCTTGGCAGATCATTGTCAACCCAGAAGGGTGAGCCCTCGGCAACCCCCAGCTTCGTAAGACATGCCTCCCAGCAAGCTGCCCAAATTTGATCTTGGATTGTCAGCATCTGTTCCACGTAATTGGCTGTTGCTGTGTCAAAACCTTTTTGGTAACCTTCTTCAAAGGCTATCTTTTTTGTACCATCGATTTCAGATAAAGCCTGGCTAAGGTTACCCTCAGCAGTCTCGAGTTTGCCTTTTGTCCCTTCAAGTTCAGTTTTGGCTTTGTCTCTTTCTCTCTCGAGTCTGGAAATCGTCTGCAGTTGCCTGGTGTTGTCTCTCAAAAGCCTATTGCGTTCTGGTTCAATCTCTTGTATTTTTTGACCCAGCATCATCATTTTTTGAATAAACTGGCAAGAAACAAGCAGTTGTTAGAAATCAAGAGCCTACCAGAAACACAACTATAAGTGAAGTTGTAGAGAAAAACCTATTACCTTGATTCCACTGACGAGACCAGTGGACACCAATCGATCAGGAAAGGAAGCAGCCTCCTTCTAGACATCTACAAGTAGCAGCAGGCCTTGTGCAAGTGCTAGTGCAGTCTCAGAGGAACTAGCACTGTCCCCAATATGGACGAGTCGATCTCCCCTTATGAATTGTGGGGCCCATATTTGAGGAAGCATTTGGGAGTTTGGAGACGAGGGCTAATTGCCAGTCATGTCAGCCTATCCGGCTGAGTTACTCTGGTCCTCACTCCTAGGACGTTTGTTCCGATTAGCATCTGTAGCCTCCTGGGAACTATCATGTTCCCGAGGAGAGGTGGGGGATCGTGTCAAATTCTCCCTAGTTCGGCGAGGTGGTGGGGGAGCATGCCCAGTTGACCTCCCACGACCTCGACCTCGACCTCGTGCGGACACAGTAAGTAGAGAGCTCAGATTAAGGGGTTGATGAGTCATTGTACCTGGATCAGGAGGAGATGGAGAATAACCAGAGGAGGAGGATTGGCTGGTATCACGGTTTAAAACCAACTGTTCGGGCTGTTGTTGTTCGAAGACTTGTCCATGCGTAGATCTTCTAAGTCTCAAACGAGGAAGTGGCACGCCTTCTGAAATGGGAACTTCACCAGGTTGATCGGCAACAGTAACTCTAGAAGTGAATCTCGAATTCCTCGACTGGGGAGCAGTTGAAGTGGAGGCAGCAATAATACTTGGGTGGGCGAGTCTCCTGTCGATAACGCCTCTGTACGCGGGATCGTATCCTAGTAGAACATCAGCATTACGACCCCGACCAGCTGTTGAGGAGCCAGGCTCACCCGTGTATTTCAGAATCTGATTGATCTCCGCTGTTCGGACGTAGCTTGGTTCTCGTCTGGGGCGCTTATTGGCGTTATCCGCTGCAGATTAAAGCACAGGTATGGTTTAAATACAAAAAGAGGAAAACAATGGAAAGAAATTATAAGAAGAGCAAAAAAATCAGGAGCATACGTGGGTAGCCCCAAATATGGGGGCAATGAAGGCCCACCACCTGGCCATCTTCCCCTATTGGCTCGAATGCTCGGTAATGTAGAGGAAGTCAATCTCGTGGTCGCGAGTAGAATCAGGCAGATTTAGCACGAGACGTTTTTCTGCTCTTCTGACCTTGAAGTAATATGTGTTGTAATCGGGGTTTGCACTATGCTATACCACCACTGAACGTCCCAAATTCCTAACTGAGTCCCCAGAATTCTATTCAGAGCTATTACTCCCATTACAAGCCTAAATACGTTTGTAGAAACTTGCATGGGGGTAAGACGATACCAATTTAGGATTTGGCGGAGAAGTGGGTGAAGTGGAAATCGAACCCCACCCTCGACAATGGCCACAATAGGGATACACATTCTATCCCATGAGCCACCGTCCCTATCTGCTCCCAATGGGGCAAGTTCGACGCCCACATTGTCTGGGACGTTATACTCTGCCCTAAATGCTGCCATCGCAGTAGGAGTTTCACAAAGTTTCCTAAACTTACTGAGTCTAGGAAGGTTATCATTATCATCCACCATAAAGGTAATCAAAAGAAAGCTATGAAATCAGAAAAGGGTATGAACTAGCCCTAGAAACCAGCGGTTCTGAGATCTCATAAAAGGACTAAAAATGAAGTAAGAACAAAGATCTTACAAAGATACTGTGAAGATTCCCTGGGACGCAATCGAATTTGCAGACGACGGCAATGGCGGATGTGAGGCGGGTTATTTTCGCCTGGTTTTAGAGAGAGAAAGAGAGGGTTCAAGTTTTGGTGAAAAATCCAAAAATATCCTTTCTAGGGGTTTAAAGTGGAAGGAACGGAGACGAAACGTCTCCTCTCACGCCGTTACAAGAAATGTAACGGAAAAAAGGCTTTGAAGGATGCCATACTGACGCCGTTTTTAGCCAGAACGTCAGTCAAAATTAAATACAAGTCGTACGAAATATGCCACGTGGAAACACTACTTCGAGGAAATGATGATTAAACCGCCAAAAACATCAATGGGTTTGGGTATTATATCTACATGGAACTCAAGGAGCTCACCTCAAGGTCTAATTTAAGCTTTACTTGTAGTCCTCGAATAGTGGCAACAAGCAAAACTGGGGAGCAACTATAGGGAGGTATTCCCGAACAGATACATTTAGTTGCCGAACACGTGATGTATAGGAGCACGTGAAAGATTGGACAGGACTTATCGCCGGGCAGTGCGTTGAACGGCGATAAGGGCCAATAACATGAGAAGTCATTGGTGTAAACTAACTGTTCGGCAGATAGAGACATACCAATTACATAGGTCCAAATAGTTAAATAAGGACCAAGTTACATGTGAAGTAGCTGGTCCAGGCACACTGTTCGGCTACGATACAGCCTAACAAGGAAAGAGCTCCAATCAAGAGCAAGAGCACAGGGAGTACTCTGGAAGATTCCAGAGTAGTCATGTCCCGTAAGGGATGAGATCCCAAGAATATAGGATCTGAGAAAGATACCCAACGAGAATGGGATGTTCGGCTTTTAATGGAAAAGAATCCTAAAAGGACTCTTTTATAATAAACTGATAAGGGAACGAGAATCTAAGATATTCTGGTTTCCTATACGAGGTAGGAAACCTAGTGCAAATACGGATACTTGGGCAATAGGCATCCATGAATCTATAAATATGAGGTAAAAATCTAGAAGTGAAGGTACGCAATATGTTGCATTCACATATTCTCCTACTGATAATTAGGATTTATTGACTAGTACGTGATACTAACTTTGGCATCGGAGGGCCTTTGCCACGAGAGGCAGAGGTGCACTCACCCCTTGTCTGTTTTGCAGATTAGGGTTCCGACGACGAATTAGGGTTCCAGTGAAAAGGCACGAATAAGCCGTTGCAATCCAAGGTGATCTGAAGCATCAATTGTTTTCATCCCCCTACAGCTACCACACATGCACAAACTATTATTTCTTGGAGGTCCTGATAAAATTCGAACATGTGCTCAGGTAGATAAATTAGTGTCGCATCCCTTATTTATTTGATTATTCTTTATTGGTTTTTTTATTTTGTTAGTATTATCTCATGGTTATGCTTATGGTCCATTTTTAGTTCATAGTCATATGTATGGTCTATTTTTTAAATACCGGAACATAGGAAGAATGTCATTTGTTTGAGTTGTGTAGGGAGGTATTCCCGAAACAGATAGTATTAGTTGCCGAACACGTGATATTTGGGAACATGTGGTAAGTATGATAGGACTTATCGTCGAGCAGTATGGTGAACAGCGATGATATGAGAAGTCATTGGTGTAAACTGACTGTTCGGCAGATAGAGATATTCTGATTACATTGGACCAAGTTACATGTGAAGTAGCTGGTCCAGACAAACTGTTCGGCAACGAGATAGCCGAACAAAGAAAGAGCTCCAATTAAAGAGTGAGAGCAGAGGGAATACTCGAGAAGATTCCAGAGAAGTCATGTTCCGTAAAAGGAATGAGATCCCAAGAATATAGGATTTGAGAAAGATATCCAACGAGAATGGGATGTTCGGCTTTTAATGGAAAAGAATCCTAAAATGACTCATTTCTAATAAACTGATAAAGGAAACGAGAATCCTTGATGTACTGGGTTTCCTATACGAGTTGGGAATCCTATGGAAATAGGGATGCTTGGGCAACAAGCACACGAAAATCTATAAATAAGAGGTAAACCTAGAGGTAAAAGGTATGCAATACATTGTTTTCTTATTGCTTTCCTACTGATAATTAGGGTTTGATTGCTAGTACGAGATACTAACTTGGGCATCGGAGGGCCTTTGCCACGAGAGGCAAAGGTGCACTCACCCCTTGTCTATTTTGCAGATAAAGGTTCCAACGACAAATTACGGTTCCGGTGAAAAGACACGAATAAACCGTTGCAATCCAATTGATCCGAAGCATCAATTGTTTTCATCCCCCTACAATTGGCGCCATCTGTGGGAATCGAACAATTTTTCAGAAAAATAATCATGATGGAAGAAGATCCAGTTACTCCGTTTAGTCCAAAGGACCAGTTGGGTAGGGGAAGAGATAAATCCCCACCAGGCGCTCCGAGAAAGCCCACTGGTGAACATAGCGGGGATAACTCCAGAGAAAAAGGAGATAAAACTGCTACTGGCTCCACGAGAAGGAGTAAGTCTCATCGAAGAGAAGAGTCAGTCACCCATTCAAGAAGTGTATATAATGATAATGATGTCCTCGATAAAAAGAGAAGGGAAATCGAGGAGTACGCTCGCTTGATTAAAAAACGAGAGTACGAGATACAAGAGTTGCAGCGGGTACGAGAGCACCCAGAAGATTCTAGACTTTCTCGTAGGAATTCCCAGAAGGACGGACGGACTCTGGTAGTCCATAAGAAGACTCATTCACGGAGAAGAGCGAGCAGGAGTCCTAACAAAGGGAGATACGAAGCTTCTCCACGAAAAAGGAGAAGCAGAAGTAGAAGCCGAACACCGGTGAGAAGGGCTTCTTCACGAAAAAGGAGGAGCAAAGACTGAAGTTCCACCCTAGAAGAGGAGGAAACAAGGAAACACCATCGAGATAGGTACGAAAGACCAGATGCTGATTGGGCCAAAGCTACGGCTCACAAATCTAAGGAGATCGAGGAAGGGACAGCGACTGCACGAGAAGCAGCAAGCAAGGCCCTAAGTAATATTGCAGCCTCCCCCTTTGCAAAAAGGCTACAAGAAGCTAGGTTGCCGAGCAGAGTGAAGCACGGTACATTCGTACTTTACGAGACAAATACGGATCCCGTGGCTCACATACAGCATTATCAGCAGGCTATGTTCATGCATGAAGGGGATGATGCCATCTTATGCAAGATGTTCCCCTCCAGTCTTGGCAAGGTGGTTTTAGCTTGGTTTCATAAACTGGGCCCGCGATCCATACGAGGATGGAGGCAGTTGGCTGAGGAATTCACTGCTCGGTTCCTGACGAGCAGAAAGGCCCCAAAAACCTTTGAGAGTCTATCAACCATGAAACAGGAGGAGAACGAGCAGATCAGGGATTATGCAAAGAAGTACTGGGAAATTTTCAACGAGATTGAAAGTTGCAATGAGAAGTATGCAATTGCCACCTTCAAGACTGGTTTGCCTGTTCGGGGAGAGCTGCGTCGCTCATTGAATAAACATCCAGTAGCCACATTGGCTAAATTGATGGAACGGATAGAGCAACACGCCAGAATGGAGGATGACATACTCCGTGAGGATGGCAGGATTGTCGCCGAACAGCCGAAGGCGCCTACCAAAAAAATGGATAAGCCAGAACCCAAAACTTATAGAGAGAGAAGGGAATTTGGGCAGGCTAAGAAAGAGCCGTACAAGGATAAGCAAGCTCCTGACCCCAGATCTTTCTTTTCTATCACTACGGTTTGGAAGCAACCAATATACAAGATTCTTTATCGAATAAAGAATCAGCCATATTTTAAATGGCCCCCGAGTCTAGGCGGAGACAAGGATGCAAAACGTGCTACGAATCAGCACTGCAGTTACCATAAAGATTGGGGCCATATGACTGAGGATTGTGAGATGTATAAAAGACACCTTGATGATTTGGTCTCTCGGGGCTATCTCAAGGAATTTATCCAGGAGGATCCAAAGGAAAAAGGAAAAGCTATGGAATTGGGTTACGAGCAAAACCCTAAAGGAGTAATCCATATGATACATGGGTTGGCCACATCTTATACGAGAAATGAGGTTAGGCTGTTACAAAGGCAAGTCAAGCACGATCAGCATGTGATGCGACTGGGAAACAAGAGAGGGCGAGAGAGTGATGAATGCAAAGAGAGCATAGCATTCACTGATGATGATCTGGGAGAAGTCCAAATACCCCACAACGATGCTTTGGTCGTAACCCTACGAGTTGGGGAATATGACATTGAGAGGATTCTAGTGGACTCAGGAAGTTGTACAGAGGTGATGTACTACAATGCATTCAAGAAGCTGGGATTGGCCCAAACAGATTTAGAGCAATCTACAACACCTCTGATTGGGTTCGGTGCAAGAGCAGTCTGGCCTCTTGGAAAGGTAACCCTACCTGTTCGGGTTGGATCAGTGGTGTTGAGGACTGATTTCTTAGTTGTCGATGTTCCTTCTTCCTATAACGCTATTATAGGAAGGACATGGTTGCACAAGATGAGAGCAGTCTCCTCGACTTATCACCAGATGGTGAAGTTCCCAGGATCGAATGGGGTTGAGGTACTTAGAGGCAATCAGAAAGTGGCACAACAATGTTTGATTTCAATCATTAAAAGAGCCCCAAAGGTCCACCACGTTCATACATTAGAAGTACCAGATCAACCAACTATCGAGGATGTTGGAAGGAGTCCGACTGAAAAGGTGGTTGAAGGCTTGGAGAAAATCCAGATCAACGAAACTGGTCCGGAAAGATATTTCTTGGTAGGGGAATCATTGCTAGCAGAGGAAAAGGCTAAATCAATAAGATTTCTGAAGGAATATGTTGATGTATTTGCTTGGGTGCCAAAGGAAATGCTCGGGGTAGATGCAGGTGTGATTTGCCACCATTTGAACGTTGACCCTCAGCATAAGCCGATCATTCAGAAAAAACGGAGAGCAGCCGTGCAGCATGTGGATGCAGTAATTAAGGAGATCAATCGTTTACTGGAAGCTAAAGCAATACGTGAAGTCTACTGCCCAGAATGGTTATCCAACACTGTTATGGTGAAGAAAAAGAATGGGAAGTGGCGTGTTTGCGTAGACTTAACAGACTTGAACAAGGCGTGTCCAAAAGATAGGTTTCCTCTTCCAAGAATTGACCAGTTGGTTGATGCAACCGCTGGTTACGAGCGAATGAGCTTTCTTGATGCATATCGAGTATATCATCAGATTGCTATGTTTGGGCCTGATCAAGAGAAGACTTCATTTATCACACCACGAGGGTTGTACTGCTATAGTGTTATGCCGTTCGGGCTAAAAAATGCTGGGGCAACATACCAAAGACTTGCAACCATCATGTTCAAGAAGCTCCTTGGAAAGACTATGGAAGTCTACATAGATGATATGGTGGTGAAAAGTCAAGATAAACGGGGGCATATAACTGATTTGAAAGAAGTTTTTGAAATCTTAAGGGAGTACAAATTGAAACTCAACGCCTCGAAATGTGCGTTTGGAGTTGGATCAGGAAAGTTCCTGAGCCATTTGGTGACCATGAGAGGGATTGAGGCTAACCCCGATCAAATTGCTGCCCTACAAAGGCTTCAGAGTCCCAAAACCACTAAGGAAGTCCAAAGATTGACTGGAATGGCTGCAGCACTTAATAGATTCATTAGCAGGTCAAGTGACAAGTGCAGACCCTTTTTTCAATTGTTGAAAAAGAGGGAGGGATTCGAATGGGGAGCAGAGTGTGAACAAGCCTTCCAGGACTTGAAGAAGTATCTGGCCGAGCCCCCACTTTTGTCAACACCGCAACCAGGTGAGTCTTTAATTCTGTACTTAGCTGTTTCCGAGCATGCAGTAACTGCAATCCTATTGAGGGATTTAGGAATCGAACAAATCCCTAGTTATTATGTTAGCAAGACATTGCTAGATGCAGAGATGAGATATCTGCCTTTAGAAAAACTTGTCCTGGCACTTAGGACAGCCACAAGGAAACTACCACACTACTTCCAGAGTCACAAGGTTGTGATTTACACTGAGTTTCCGTTGAAATCACTGCTACGAAAAGCAGACTTCTCGGGAAGGATCTCGACATGGTCCGTCGAGTTGAGCCAGTATGATATCGATTATCAGCCACGCACGGCAATAAAAGGCCAAGTGTTGGCTGATTTTGTGGCAGAGTTTTCTCCCACGGTAGCTCCCCTACCTCCTACGAGAAATGAACAGGTGACTAAGACATCTCCCGAGAAGATTCAGTCTTCAGCCGAACAGGATCCTACAGAATGGAAGTTATTCGTTGATGGATCAGCATGTAACACTGGTTCAGGAATTGGGGTTGTCCTTTTTCCCCCTGAAGGAGTTTTGATTGAATTATCTGTTCGACTAGGTTTTAACGCGTCAAATAATGTGGCTGAGTATGAGGCACTCTTGGCTGGATTAAGGAGTGCAAAAACCCTAAAAGCAGAAAGGGTTAGGATATATTATGATTCACAGCTTGTGGTCAATCAACTGTCCGGGGAGTATGAAACCCGAAATGAAAAAATGGTAGCCTACGTACAGGCAGCCAAAGACTTGCTTGATACCTTCGAAAGGGTATACATTGAACAGATAAGTTCTGGACAGAATGCACATGCAGATTCATTAGCTTGGTTGGCTACAGCTATACCAGCTGAGTTCAAAAGGAAGGTAGCAGTCGAATATCTAAGTGAGCCGAGCATTGGAAGAAGTGTGGACTTGGTCTTGGACGTGAACCAAAGCCCAAGTTGGATGGATCCAATCATGGAGTTCTTACGAGACGAGATACTCCCTTCTGACAAAAAAGAGGCTCATAAGATAAGGATAAAATCTGCTAGGTTTTGGCTGTCCCCAGAAGGTAAGTTATACAGAAAATCCTTTACAGGCCCATATTTGCTATGCGTACATCCTGAGATGGTGCAGAAGTTTCTTCATGAAATCCACGAGGGAACATGTGGGAGCCATGCTGGAGGCAAATCCATTGCCCACCGAGCAATTACCCAAGGCTACTGGTGGCCACACATGCAAGAAGATGCAAAGGTGTATGTGAAGATTTGTGAGAAGTGTCAAAAATTCTCACCAATGATTCGAACACCCGCCGAGGATCTGGTGTCTTTGACAAGTCCCTGGCCGTTCGCTCAATGGAGAATGGACATCGTGGGTCCGCTACACAAAGCAACAGGGAATCGAAAATTCCTGCTAGTTGCAACAGACTATTTCACTAAGTGGATTGAGGCGGAACCACTGGCCAAAATCACTGAACCCATGATAGAAAGGTTCGTGTGGAAGAGCATTATCACTCGCTTTGGGGTCCCTTACTCATCGATCACAGACAATGGATCCCAATTTCAGAAGAAATTCAAGGCTTTTTGTGCCCAGTATGGAATACGAAATTATTATTCCACCCCAGCCTACCCTCAGAGTAATGGGCAGGCAGAGGCGTCCAATAAAACTATCCTTGATGGGATCAAGAAAAGGCTGGACAAAGCTAAAGGGAAGTGGCCTGACGAGTTACCATTAGTTTTGTGGGCTCACCGAACAACACCTAGGAGGTCTACGGGAGAGACCCCCTATTCATTGGCATATGGAACAGAGGCTGTCATACCTTTGGAAGTAGGTTTGCCGACCAACAGGACCGTTTTGGTTGAAAATGGAGGCAATGACAGAGCCCTTGAAATTGAGCTTGATCTCGCCGAGGAGAGGAGAGAAAGGGCCTTAATCCATCTAGCTTCCTACCAGGAGCAGTTAATGAAGAGCTATAATAAGCATGTTCATCCTCAAGAATTTGATGTTGGGGACCTCGTACTACGAAAAGTGCTCCGCAACACCAAGGTGGCCAATAAAGGCAAGTTGGGGGCCAATTGGGAAGGCCCTTATCGAGTAACCGAGATTGTAGGTGTATGGGCCTATAAATTGGCAGATTTGGATGGTAATCCAATTCCGAGGCCTTGGAATGTCCATAATCTACGAAAATTCTTTGTTTAAAAAGCATTCAGTTCTGTTTTAGATTTGCACTACGTGATTGTGTGGGAATTATGAATATAATTCCCTTGTTCTAATTTTATTATTTTCAGTTGTAAGGGGTACGAATAACGCCCTCTTGAGTTTTACAGATTATGAATAAAATCACTTTTTGCCATATCAATCGTATGTTCTTGGCATTTGGTTTAAAAATACGAACTACGAGCTTGGTCTCCCTCATTCGTATTGGGGAGCAGGGAACGGGCACTTATACACGTAAGTACGTGAAACTAAACAAGTATGAGTACACTTGTACGTCTTTTTTAAGTACGTGATACTTAAAAGTTAAAACAAGTATAAGTACACTTGTACGTCTTTTTTAAGTACGTGATACTTAACAGTTAAAACAAGTATGAATACACTTGTACGTCCTTTTTAAGTATGAAAACACTTGTATGATTGTTTGTAAAATAGTCTGTTGCAATTGCAACTATTTTCAGTACAAGAAACTTAGAATGTTTTAAAGTACGTGAAACTTAGCAGGTACAAGTATGAAATACTTGTATGGTTTGCCATTCATTTCAAGTACGAGAAACTTAGAAGCATTCAAGTACGATAGCATGCTTAAACACTTGATACGAGTATTTCAAGATTGCACAAGTTCATTCAGAATACGAGAAACTTAGAAAAGTTTTTAAGTACGTGAAACTTACATTCAGTACAAAAATCATGTTTGTAGGATTTGCTAAAGTACGAAACACTTATGCAAACAAGCAAAACATATGATTATGATGATCAAAGTACAAAATACTTAGATTAAACTAATTTGCATCCAAACAAATGCAACAACGAGGGGAGCCGAGTAAATTATAAAAGTTATGCCACAAGGGGCCAAATACCTGTATTATCAAAAGTATTACCATACTAAGAGAAAGTACTGGTACCACGCAGGGTTGAAATACCATGGTCACACAGGACCAGCCACATTGTTTGTGTCAACAAAAACAAAACATATAAATACTTGCTTGCCTTTCAGTCTAGGTTCTGAACTTCTGGGTGAATATCAGTTCCAGCTGAGCCAACAGCAGCAGCAGCAGTCTCCTCTGGAACAAAAGTCTCAACGGTTACTTCCCGAACAGGCAAATGCTCTACAACATCTTGCGACTCCACTTGTATTTCTTCATCAGCATCTGCAAAATCATTGATCTGCTGATCGACATCATCAGTTGGAGAACCATCATGCTCTTGGGGAGCTGCTGCTTGGCGGCTTAGAAGATCATTTTCCACCCAGAGGGGGGAATCCTCGGCAATTCCTACCTTTGTTAGACACGCCTCCCAGCAGGCAGTCCAAATCTGATCTTGGATGGCTGGCATCTGCTCCACGTAGCTGGCAGTTGCAGCATCAAACCCGTTCTGGTAGCCTTCCTCGTGAGCAGATGTTTTTGTTTTCTTAATTTCTACCAAAGCCTGGTGGAGGTTGTCTTCGGCAGTCCCAAGTTTGTCTTTAGCCTCTTGAAAGTCGGCCTTGGCTTTGTCTCTCTCCCTCTCTAGTCTGGTTATAGTGCGGAGCAACCTGGTGTTGTTTAAAAGTGTGATCTGTTCAGTGTCAGCATCTTGGAACTTCTGTCCCAATGTAATCATCTTTTGAATAAACTGCAAGGAAATCAACAAGGTGACACTATGAGAAAACAAAAGGAACATAAAGTATGCCTACTAGTGACGAGAACACTATACCTTGATCCCACTAACGAGACCAGCAGAGACAAGCCGGTCAGGTGAGGCTTCGTTCTCTTTTTGCATATCAACAGGAAGAAGAAGTCCTTGGGCGAGTGCAAGTGCTATTTTTGAGGAGTTGGCGCTATCTCCAATGTGGATAGGCCGATCACCCCTAATGAGCTGGGGGGCCCAATTTTGTGGAAGCACTTGAGTGCTCGGAGAAAGGGGTTATTGAAGTGAGGCTGCGGCTTGGGCAGAAGCGTCTCCAACTTCTTCACTCCTAGGACGTTTGTCCCGATGAGCATCGACGGCCTCGAGGGAACTATCTTGTTCCCGAGGAGAAGAAGATGATCGGATTGATCCCCCCTAGTGCGACGAGATCGTGGGCGGCGGGGGGGGGGGGCACCAGTTGAGGCCGCCCTTTGGGCACCACCACGTCCCCTAGTGGAGACAGTGAGAAGGGTACTGAGATTAAGGGGTTGACGAGTCATAGAACCTAGATCTCGAGGAGATGGAGAATAACCAGAAGAAGAGGATTGCCTGGTATCACGATTTGAAACCAGCTGTTCGGGCAGTTGTTCAGAAACAGGTCCACGCGTAGATCTTCTAAGTCTCAAGTGGGGAAGCGACACTCCTTCTGAAATAGGAATTTCTCCAAGTTGACCAGCAACGGTAACACCAGCTTGAAGTCTTGAAATACGTGGTTGGGGAGCAGTTGATGTGGAGGTAGAAGCAGCACTGGTGCTGGGATGGGCAAGTCTTCTGTCAATGACCCCTCTGTACAAAGGGTCATATCCCAGCAGCACATCAGCGTTCCGACCCCGACCTGCTGTTCGGGTACTAGGTTCGCCTGTGTATTTTAAAATCCTGTTGATATCTTCTGTTCGGATGTTGCCCGGTACACGTCTGGGACGCTTGTTAGCGTTTTCAGCTGCAAGATCCGAATTGCAAAACCAAAGTTAGACATATAGAAAAGCTATGAGAAAGCAGTAAACGAAGAATTGCAAAAAGATAAAAGCAAGAGCATACGTGGATAGCCCCATATGTGGGGGCAATGGAGCCCCAGCACTTGGCCATCTTCCCCTAAAGGCTCGAATGCTCCGGTTACATAGAGGAAGTCGATCTCGTGGTCACGAGCAGAATCTGGCAGATTAAGTACAAAACGTTTGTCTGCCCTCCTAACCTTGAAGTAGTAAGTATTGTACTCGGGGTTTAGTACTATATTGTACCACCATTGGATATCTCAGATTCCTAATTGGGTCCCTAGAATCCCATTTAGGGCTATAGTCCCCATTATCAGCCTGAAAACATTGGTTGAAACTTGCATGGGAGTAAGACGATACCAGTTTAGAATCTGGCGGAGTAATGAATGTAGGGGGAAACGGACCCCGCCCTCAACGATAGCTACAATTGGGATACACATCCTGTCCCAAGAGCCAGCATCTCTATCCGCTCCTAATGAAGCAAGTTCAAGTCCTACATTTTCAGGAATGTTATATTTTTCTCTAAATGCCGCCATGGCAGCAGGGGTATCGCAGAGCTTCCTAAACTTACTGGGTCTAGGAGGGTTATCATTATCATCCGCCATGGGTATATTCGAAGAAAAAGTAAAACTGGAAATGGGTGCGACTGAAACCCTAGAAACGACCCACAAATCTGAGAATAAAGATCTCAGATGAAATCAAATGGAATGGAGGGGAAGTTTTAGTAGGAAACCTAAGCAGAAGAAATGGAATAAGAACGAGGATCTTACAAAGATACTGTGACGATTCCCTGGAACGCAATCGAATTTGCAGAAAGCGGCGATGGCGGATGGCGGGATATTTTCGTCTGGTTTTAGAGAGAGAAAGAGAGGTTTTTGGTGAAAAGATCCAAAAGAATCCTCTTTGGGGTTTAAGTGCCAGGGACGGAGACGAAACGTCTCATCTCACACCATAACTTGAAAAGTAACGGGAGAAAGGGAATGAACTAACGGCATATTAAACGTCGTTTAGACAAAGCGTCAGTTCACATTTAATGTAAAGCGTACGAGATGCGCCACATGGAGTCATTGCCTCGAGATGGTACGAAGGCAAAGGCGCCAAAGCATCAAATGAATATTAAAACAATGACTACACGGGGTCAGAAGAGTCTGGTCTAAATAATTTTTGTTTCTAAGCTCATATATTGCCCCCGAACAGTGGTAAATAAATGAAGCTGGGGAGCAATTGTAGGGAGGTATTCCCAAAACAGATAGTATTAGTTGCCGAACACGTGATATTTGGGAACACGTGGTAAGTATGATAGGACTTATCGCCAAGCAGTATGGTGAACGGCGATGATATGAGAAGTCATTGGTGTAAACTGACTCTTCGGCAGATAGAGATATTCTGATTACATTGGACCAAGCTACATGTGAAGTAGCTGGTCCAGACAGACTGTTCAGCAACGAGATAGCCGAACAAAGAAAGAGCTCCAATTAAAGAGTGAGAGCAGAGGGAATACTCGAGAAGATTCCAGAGAAGTCATGTTCCGTAAAAGGAATGAAATCCCAAGAATATAGGATCTGAGAAAGATATCCAACGAGAATGGGATGTTCGGCTTTTAATGGAAAAGAATCCTAAAATGACTCTTTTCTAATAAACTGATAAAGGAAACGAGAATTCTTGATGTACTGGGTTTCCTATACGAGGTAAACCTAGAGGTAAAAGGTACGCAATACATTGTTTTCTTATTGCTTTCCTACTGATAATTAGGGTTTGATTGCTAGTACGAGATACTAACTTGGGCATCGGAGGACCTTTGCCACGAGAGGCAAAGGTGCACTCACCCCTTGTCTATTTTGCAGATAAAGGTTCCAACGACAAATTAGGGTTCCGGTGAAAAGACGCGAATAAGCCGTTGCAATCCAATTGATCCGAAGCATCAATTGTTTTCATCCCCCTACAAGTTATAAGCATTCCCAAGCTTCTTTACTAATAAATTCGAATATGTGCTCAGGTAGACAAATTAGTGTGTGCCGAATTCCCAGATCCGATAGATGATCCAACACTTTTTGAAACTATCTTGCCTCGTATGGTACATGGACCATGTGGAGCACGAAATCTTCAAGTACCATGCATGGAAAACGGGATATGCACTAAGTGATACCCACGAGACTTTGCGGAATGTACTACCATGGACTAAGATGGTTATCCCGTTTATCGTCGTCGCAATACTGAAAAAGTCTATATTGTGATGGGCATCCAGTCGATAATAGGGATGTTGTTCCCTACAATCCACATCTCTCAAAGATGTTTAACTGTCACATTAATGTGGAAGTTTGTGCGGGGTTACAATGTGTAAAATATATCCACAAGTATATTTACAAGGGTTATGATTGCACAACGATAGTGTTGGGAGGGGACAATGACATTCAACAATATCTTGATGCAAGGTATATTGGACCTCCTGAAGCAGCTTGTTGAATATTTGGTCATCGTCTTCATGAAGAGGTGCCAACAGTTGTTCGATTAGAAGTTCATTTACCCGGAATGCATCATTGTATTTTCAATCCCTCCGAAAGCTTGGAAACAATCAGAGCTAGAGGTGCTCATCAAAAGTCAACCCTCACGACCTTCTTTTCTTGGTACGCTTCTAACAAAGACGCACCCAAATACACTTATCAAGAGTTTCCACAACATTTTATGTGGAACAAGACGACTAAGATTTGGACACCTAGTATCTGGGTTTGCAATTGGTTGAATGTACTTTGCAAGTCCTAATTGTGGGGAGAGATTTTATTTGCGTTTGCTACTAACTGTTGTCAAAGAACCAACATCCTTTGAATGCTTACACACGGTTGAAAATGTGGTGCACAATACATTTAAATCAGCCTGTGTTGCAAGAGGGCTATTGGAGGACGATGATGAGTGGGTACAATGTCTACATGAAACTGCCGTTATGAAAACTGGATACCAATTGAGGAGATTTTTCAGTATAATTCTCACGCAGTGCTCTCCGATACACCCATATGCTTTATGGAAACAATTCTCAGTTCATATATGTGATGATCTTGCACAAAAAATTCGTACATTATTTGCCATATCTAACCCATCAGAGGCTCAGATTGAGGACTATGGTTTATATCTTTTAATTCATTTACTTCAAGAATCTAGCAAGACCTTGCTTGACTTCCCTCCCATGCCACAACCAAATGAAAATTGGAGTGCAATAGTTGGGAACAGATTGATTCTTGAACATCGACAACTACAGATTGAGGCACAACAAGCACATGCACCATGTAATGTTCATTGTCTTAATAGTGGACAAAGTATTGCGTACGATGCCATCACTTCTTCGGTATTTGAAAACAAAGGCACTATGTTCTTTTTGAATGGGGGTGCTGTAACAGGGAAAACTTTTTTGTACAACACAATTGCTGGAAAATGTCGAACTCTCGGCCATATTGTTGTCTCCGTGGCATCATCTGGAATTGCATCATTGCTATTGCCTGAAGGCCGTATTGCACATTCAACATTTTGCATCCCATTAGATGTGATGGAAGATTCATTTTGTGGGTTTAAAAAGCAATCCATACAGGTAGAGCTGTTCAGAGAGACAAAACTCATAATCTGGAATAAAGTTCCTATGCAACATAGATATTGTGTTGAAGCTGTTAACCGGACACTTTGAGACATTTGCGACAATGATAAGCCATTTGGGGGTATCACTATTGTTCTTGGTGGAGACTTTCAACAAATCTTACCAGTTGTTACTAGAGGAAGTTGTGAGAAAATTGTGAATGCGTCGTTGAGAAGTTCTACTTTATGGAAGGAGATTGTCATCTTGACATTGGATGTAAATATGCATTTAGATCAAGCCGATTCTAGAAAATGCTAATTTTGCGACATTTTTTACCGAGGTATCAAAACTCTTCTTTCTAATTAAATTTGTGCTTTTGATTTGAGGAAATGCTTACACTTATGGGTTCCATTAATTCATTTTATTGGTGTTCCTAGGTCGGAACCATCCCACAAGAAACTGTAAAACTTCCATCAACAATACGCAAATGCCGGGATCTCAATGAATTATTGTCTACAGTTTATCCACAGCTGGATGTCGTAGATGCATCAACTCCCACATTTTTAATTGAGAATACTATTCTTTCTGCGAGGAATGAGGATGTCAATGCAATCAATACTGCTGCATTGAATATTTTTCCAAGTGACACTATTAGTTATTTAGCGGCAGATAAAATGTCTGAAGATGATGAAGTTGATCATACCATTGCTAATCGATATCCGAATGAGTACTTGAACTCATTAGACGGCCTTTGTAATGGCACAAGGATGATGGTTGTTAGATGTGCCCTGCGCATAATTGAAGTTTTAATATTAACAAGAGGACATTTTGGCAAATTTGCATTCATACCTAGGATTTCCTTAACCCCTTCATCTTCAGATTTACCTTTTCAAATGACAAGACGTCAATTTCCAGTTAGATTGGCGTATGCACTAACCATTAATAAATCCCAAGGACATTCAGTGAAATTTGTTGGGGCAACACCCATATTCAGTCATGGACAGTTATATGTGGCACTATCAAGCTGCACCTATTTTGATCGTGTCAGCGTACTTCTTCCTAATAATGAGCTTGATTCCACAACAAACATTGTTTATCCCAAAGTGTTATTGTCGTGATATGTAATCAAAACAACCAATAGCCAAAATATAAAGGTATGTTTAATTTGTCATTCTTTATGTAAATTTGTTCAATCAACTCTTAAAAGGGTACTCTACATTCTTAGTGTATTTTTGTAGGATTGGGATGAAAAAGCTATAGATCTCAAAGAGGAATAATATGACATCAACAATACTACAATAGAAACGTAATAAGGTAGTTTCATACTCAAATGGTGTCCATGTATATATGTTTGTTGGATACTAACACACTATTATTTTCCTAAATACTTAGGTTGTCGTGCATTCT
The DNA here is from genome assembly GCF_030253575.1 of Rhododendron vialii. Taxonomy (NCBI): domain Eukaryota; kingdom Viridiplantae; phylum Streptophyta; class Magnoliopsida; order Ericales; family Ericaceae; genus Rhododendron; species Rhododendron vialii. The sequence goes on from NC_080561.1 coordinate 26,026,279, forward strand.
CCTAGATGGAGACATCATTTGAGAGGCATATTGAGGCGTATTTTGGATAGCCGTATTGAGGAGCATTTGAAGACTTTTTTAGAGGCATGTTGAAGACACTGTATTGGAATGAGACTATTGTAAACCTTCTTCCCATATTAGTTGCATAGACAATGTCATGACACTTTTGCAATTCACTAATACTTGCTTACTAACACTTCCCTTATATATTCCTAGCTGGATAATGTATGTGTAGACATTGTTTTAATGGCTCAAATTAGCACTTCTAATGATGTTCTACGCGTATTTAACCCCATTCCCTGTCGTGTCCCTCCCATGTTTTATTTAATGACACACCACGTGGTGTCCCCAATGTGTTAAACACAGATACAGATGCTTCTTTAAGTGTCAGTGCTTCCTTTGTTTAGTTTCCCTTTTTATGGTTACTTCTCATTCTTAACAGAAATCCAACACTGTGGTCATTTTAAATGGAAAATCAACATTCTATTTTCTGCATTTTTTAGTGTTCTTATTTGAATTGGAAGTATTGACTTTACTGATGCTTATTAGTTTTCTATTTAATTTTACATTTGTGTAGAAATACAACTCAAGTACGTGAATTGCGAGGCTTCCGATCCGTAAGTATGAAACTACCTTATTGCGTAAGAGGTTGGTGTGCTTAGATGTACTTATGTTGTTAAATGTAGAGCACTAGCTGGTGTGCTTAGATGTGCTTTTATGTTGTTACATGCAAACCATTTACTGGTGTGTTTAGATCTTGAGCCTAATTTAGTTAATGCATAACACTAGCTGGTATGCATTTTTAAATGTTGGATGGATGGTGTTTTTTGTTTTATCAAGTCTTATGCACTTTGTTGGGGAGAGGGAAGCTGTTAGGGATTTTAAGAGAGGGAAGGGGAAGCTAAGGGGGTCATATGTTACGTTCATAACTATGCACACTGAGAGAAATGAAAAAGGATTACGTATTTTTAGGCTCATCTATTTAATTGTGTTTGATTCGTTGATATTGTAGTTGAAATTTAGGGACTCCATTAAGCCTCCTGGGATGGGGTGTCCAACTTTAGCTCCTACTTTATTGTCCTTCGAAGGAAACTGATTTCTGCTCCTATTTCGGACATGATACCATAATGGGGGCGTTGAATTTTAAAATTTAGTGTATATATTCATGTCCTTTTTGTGGAATTAATAGTAGGGAAGAGTGGTTTAGTCTATGATGCATGGACACAGATACAGACACGGGGACACGAAAATTCTATAGAAATGGGGACACGGACACGGCGGGGGACACGCCACGTGTATATTTTTTCCAAGTTTAAATGGAAAAATGTAGACAAAACATAACATCCATAGTTCTAATACCATTCAAATAAAACAAGACATTCATGATCCATAAGTTCAATACAATCCAAATACCCAATTGAAAACAAAACATGATAAACATCCATAGTTCCATAATAAATTATGGAACACGCCACTTAGCGTGTCCCCAGCCGTGTCCCTCTAAAAAATTTATATTAAATTATGGGACACACCACGTGGCGTGTCCCATACGTGTCCCCGTGTTTGGACACTGCAATACGTCGATTGCTCTTCGGCTATAGTTCCTATCTATTTTTTATAAACTGTTTTTAGTTTCTATGCTAACAGGAGGTGAATTGAAGTGATAGTAAAGGGAGCATTGCTGGTAAATTGAAATGATAGTAAAGGTTTTTGTTAGATTTCAGCGGTAAGCGCCTTCAGGCACGGCACAATTCATATGGATTGTCGTCGCCCAAATGAACATGGTTGCCATTGGATTAGGTTTACCATAGCAGGATTGTGTCGCTGGAAGTATTGGAAAAAATTCAGGTTATATAACCTTTTGTACTGATTTATGGTGTGCTTGATCAAGTAACTTATTGACTATTCTGTGGATTGAAGGCAACAACTCTTTGGTAGTACGTGATTCTTGCGCATTTGGTTTTGGTTTCTGTTAGGTAATTTGCACACTGAATTATACCCTTTCTATCATGGTCTCTATCTCTTTCTTTCTTTATGCATTTCTGGAACTAATTTTTGTTAAATATTTTAACTAGGTAAAAGGATTGGGAGCTTATAGGGTTTTGGTAATTGGTTGTGCGGGAGCTTATGTGGAGGCTCATTGGTGATTGGTTGTGCGGGATGATAAATCAGGTGGTCCATTACATATAGGGTTTTGGTAAATATGATGTAGATTCGCCCTTGCAGGGCATGTGTCTCGACTCCTATTGTACTTATGTAAAGAAACAACATACCAATATTGTTTTTTTTAGGGATCTTTTGCTAAATGTAATGGATTTGTTATTAGAAATGCCTTATTGGAATTGGACTGTGTTGGTTTTATTTTGTGTATATTATTATCTTATTTTTCTTTAATTCGTTTGCGGATGACTATGATTATCTAGGAAAAATACTTTTTAAGACTAAACAAAAAATATACTATGTTGTGCTTTCATGCACGGATTGGTTAGTAGTAGCGAAGTGCAATTCAATTTAATTGTGTTCAAAACGCGTTGCGTCATGCCTTCAGGCACGGGCTCAATCCCTAGTATTTGAAACAAGTTAGTGATAGAATATAAATCTTGGCATATTATGATATATTGATTTAGTATTTATACCGTAAATTGAAAGCGTTGTCGAGTTGTTGATGATCATAACAATTATCAACATCAAAATAATATTACGCAGAATATCATGTGGAGGCTAAACGTGGTCGAAGGCGGGGTCCTTATAAGGCTTACCTATACAGCACAAACAACTTTGATGGTGTAACAACTCCGATTTTTCGTTCAATAAAAATCTCGTTGTTATTTGAAATTTCTTAATTTCTCTTAATTGCTCGTTGATTCTCTTATTTGATTTCCTTGTGGTTTGTATTTAAGCAATCGATCGCCTTATCATTGTATTTCTCGACTAGAAACCCTAATTGCACTTTAGCCCTCAAAGATCGTTTCTTGACTTATATGCCCTACTTAGCAAGCCTAGTTAGCTTCTAACCGGCTCGATGGAGTAACCAAACTAGAAAGTCACCTAGTTACTTACCCCTAACCGTAGATGGACCGTTTTGCCCATCTTGAACCTTTTGAACCTTTTTGAACCCTAGACTAGAAATGGTTTAATTGTTTTCTTTTATTATTTTGGTTTTATTCTTTATCCATTGGACGATAATTGTTAGGGAAACTATTATCCATTGGATAAAAGAAACCCATTTCTTTATATTAAAAGGATTTTGAAAGATTTAAACAAGTACTTTGATCTTTTAAAGAAATGACATTTGAAAAGTACTTTTGATTATTTTTTCTAATAAAAGTACCCAAGTAACTATGGACCATTGGACAATAACCATTAGGGTAATCTTTACCCATTGGACAAAAGCCTTTTTCTTATTTTAATTGGTAAGTACATATATATATATATCACATGTGTATTTCCAAAAAAGGACATGTAGTCTTTTCCAAAAACTTAATTTAGTATTTAAAGTACCCGTACCTTATTATCCCTTGGATAATAACCGTTAGGGATTCTATTAACCATTGGGTAATAGGCTCATCTTTCAATCAAAGTACTTAACCCATTAAACTATTATTTTGTTAAGATTCCCGGGAGTACAAAAGTATATTATTTTATTAATTAAAGTACTCGTACTTTATAATTGTTTATTGGGGAAATCTTGACCCTTTAAGACTAAATTGCCCTTAGTACCAAAAGTACCTATTGTTTATTTATATTCTTACATGTTTGTACATGCATATACATACATATATAGCTAGTACATGGGGGAGAGAGAGAGGAGAGAGGAGAGAGAGAGCCGTGAGAGAGAGAGAGAGAGGGAGAGAGAGAGAAGGAAGGAAGAAGGAAGAAGAAGGAGGATGTGACTTGTACTTGGATATTCTTCATCTTTTCAAACTTGGAAGATGTATATCTTCCATATCTTCCTCCATTGTCCTCCTTTGTACCAATTTCATTTGTTTAAACCAAAGATCTTGTACCCATGTCTCCCCCCTTTCCAACATATCTTCCAAAGATCAAATCCAAGGACCAAAGTAGCCATGCAAGCCTACCATTTAGCCATTGATCTTCCAACCAAGCCTTAACTTCACCCATCAAGCTTTCAATCAAGCTTGACAAGTGAAAGAAATCAAATTTGTAGAGAGAGAGAGAGAGAGAGATTCGGTTGAGAGAGGGAGAGGAGAAGCCTTGGCCTATAAATAGAAGCTCATTCCAAGCTTAAACTCACACCTTCCACCATTGCTCTCACTTCTCTCTAGAAATTCCAAAAGTGCTTGCTTTCAAAGTTCTAGTTTTCTAGTGTTCTTGAGTGTTCTTGAGAGAAACCACCAAACCACCTCCCAAAACCACCGTTAGATCTTTTAAAGTAGATTAGTTAGTTTGAAAGTTGTTTCTAGGAAGAGAAAAGATCAACTCTCTTCCTTTCGAAGCAAACCTACGCCGTTACGCCGCCGAAATCCAAAACCGACGACCGAATCTTCTTAGCCGACTACTACCGCCAAGAAGCAAGGTAGAATATTCTTATCGTCCACCCCAAATATAATGTAGGAATTCCTTATCCCTATTCCTAAGTATAAATTAGTTTTGTATCATAACCCTAAAATAAGTTCATTTGAAAGTAACTTTGATCATTAAGTTTAAAGTAGATAAGGTTATCTTTGTTTAAGAATGTATGAGATGCATGATGTTGTTATTATGATTCAAGCATGTTATGTGATCAAGAGTTGGATAATATTGTTGTATTCATTTTGGAAATTTATAAATGCTTGTTTATGTGGAAAGTTCTACACCACGGAGTCTATGCATGTAACGTGACACGAAAACCAAGAGAATAGAGACATGGCACCTAGGGTGTGTTAACGAAGATAAAAATGTGTATCCGAGGGAGGAAATATTTTGAAACTACATAATGACCGGTTTTGGGTGCATTATGTGAGTTGTGTGTGTGTATGCCAATGGGAACCCGGCGCGGCGGAACCATTGTGAGGATACTCAGGAAACCGGCGCGGCGGAACCGAGGTTGGGTGTGTGCTTGGTTATCCGCGGTACGGAGCCAATGCGGTTGTGTGCCAATGGGAACCCGGCGCGGCGGAACCATTGTGAGGATACTCGGGAAACCGGCGCGGCGGAACCGAGGTTGGGTGAGTTAAAAAGGAGTTTTTGGGTAAAAAGGAAAGTGAAGTAAAAACATGTTCTACGCTGAGTCCAAGTAATGAACACAACGTTAGTCAAGTAAGATTCGAATATTTGTATGGACTATATGCATGATCTAAGTGGAATTGTTGAAATTATGTTCTTCGTTCATAAGTTAAGGGTTAGAGGATTTGGATAGTTCTATTGAGCTTTTTGGCTCACGGTGTTGCCTTTTTGGTGACCCTGGCATTTTATACCGGTGGCGACGCGGGTATAATATGTCAGATCTCATAGATGAGCAGGGCGAGCTTTACACCTTGGAAGCCTTCGGAGCCGAGGAGCTAGCTGTGATGGAAGAACAAGCGGAGCTGTAGTTAGGAGCCTTAGTTTCCTTCCGTTTGTAATAAAAGTACTCCTTTTCATGTTTTGTTGTAATAAAAGAGCCAGACTCAGTTTTTATTTCAATAAAATGTTTTATTTAACGTACCCAAAATTCGGGGCGTTACAGATGGGCTCCAAATATGGGAGTTTGATCCTAATTACGGTACCCTTGAGGAGCGCGCATAGGTTGAAACCGCTCGCCAACTCTTCATTCTAAACCACTCCAAAGTCAAGCCATGCACCGATCTTCTTCTTCAATTTCAGGTTTGAATCATCTCTCTCTCTCTCTGTCTGATAGGCAAATAAATTTTATTAATCAAAGTAAGGTGAAGAGTAAAATGATTAAATGGATTAATAAAAAAGGCATCACATCTTAAACCATGACGATAAAAAATAAAAAAAAACTATGTTGGCACCCATGGCAAGGACATTCATATGCCTATCAAAACCCCAAAGAAAAGAAGGAAAGGATGGCAAGTAGATAATGAAGGTACATCGCGTCAAAAAGCCTAAACAAGAGTTGCAAGTTACAGAGTTAAACAAATAGCACTATCAAGATCATCACAACCCATCCATTTGTTGGCTCTGAAAAAATTGAGAACCAGAAAAAGCATGTAGCTTCCCAATCCATCAGAAATGGAGCAAAATTGAAGCCAATAAGATGTTTTAAGAGCTAGGAGCAGCATAAACCAGATCTTAATCTTCAAGGGACCTGTCAGTATCACCAGTCGCTTGGACAAACTTGATCAATTAGTCATCAGAAAGCATAAAAAAATGGCTATATTGAATAGAGTCATCTCTTATTTGTATCTTCCGTGATTCTTGAACTAAACCGCAACTAAATTAATCATGAAATCCAACTAGCTAGCATATCATTTAAATTGATCAAATACGTACATAACTCTCCTCTTTAAATCATGGTGTCATGAGCAGCATTCTCCACACAAAAGGCTAAAGAGCATGAATAAAATTAGCCATAACTGTAATAGGTTGAAGACTGCAGACAGAGACCCGAACCGACTCAAAGCAATAGACAAGACCAAAGACACCCAAAGTGATGAGACCAGCCCCTGAAACAATTTTCCCATCAAGCTATTATTCTAGCCCCTTGTGGTGGCCTCGGTTACCATCTCGATAACCGAGTCAAATGGTTCGAACCTGCGCACCGTGATGGTTTGGCTCGCAGCTTGGTAAAAACTAATGTCTCTGACATACTGTTCGGTTTAGCACTCAGTGACAAGACTTTAGTGCCAGCTTCGGTAATCATCAGCAAAGCGGAGCGTATCTGTTCCGGTGCTACCGAAGCCGCCTAAAAGAAGTAATTTCGCCAGATGGGTCCCATGAGGGTTGTGCGACAAGAGTAATCATGGGGATCATATCTGGCCATATGCTCTGTAACCGTTTTGCCCCATTCGTCATATATGATGTCATTCGAGGCGGTTACCCGAGCGTATCCTCCACGCGCTGGCTTAGAGGCCAAGCAAACCTAGGTCTATAAATACAAAGGGATACTTGTGGGCACACGCCCCAAAATTTTCAATTTTCGTCTTAAAAATCGGGCGCGCCTTTTTTGGGAAGTGCGGCGAAACGCTTACAATTCAGAGTTGCCACTCGGATTTTGCGGTGAAACACCCAAGGAACCGAACTTGAAATGTTTGCTACGTGTTTGATTTGAAAAAGGCTTGTAGACTGGACCGTCGTCACCTTCAATATTTGAGGTTCGGGAGCCAGGTTACAAGAGGGGAAGGGTTTTATGGCACCCCTCTTGCCCGATCCAAAAATCAGTCTCTACTTAGGCATCTTGCAAAACATTTGCATTTTTCTCTCAATAATCATTTTTTAGCCAGTTAGGGCAGTGGAACAGTTAAAGGGGAGTAAAACTGTAACAAGTTGCATTTATGTGATAAAAGATGGTGTATATTTGATCTAAACAGGTAGGGGTGTTATTCGGTTCCGTTCGGGGTGGTTTTGCCGAAAACCGATCGGGTTCGGGGTATGTACTTCCGGGACCGATCCCGGCCGATATTAATTTCGGGTCGGGTCGGGTTCGGTCGGGTCGGGGAATTCGGGGAATTCGGTCTGACCGAATTGGGCCTAATTGGGCCAAAAGATAAAAAATTAAAAATGGGCCAATTTAAAAAAAATTGATAGTGGACCAAAAATAGGCTCATTCCACATGTTTTTTTTTTTTTTATAAAAGTGTTTCTTTGATAGTGGGCCAATTTCACTTGTTTTATTTATAACAAAAGAAGTTTTTTGGCCCACATGGCCCAATCTCTTGTGCAGTCATCCACTGGTCCACAAATACCAAAAATCCTTCATTTCATAGGCCTATTGGCCAATCTATCTTTGTTCTGTCACAAACAGCACATCTATGAGAAATTAATAACATTGAGTAGTACTGTAGTAGCATACAAGCATTACAAAAAAATACACCCATCATAATCCAGTAGCACCCAGAATTCACTTGCACCCCGAATCCATAGCAATAGCATACAAGCATAAAAAATACAAGATTACGCTTTCCCATCGAGTTAAAGTCTCCAACAGAAAACACAAAATACCAACAATATTTCAAGTTAAAGTCTCCATCAAAAAACAACACCACCATACTTCAAGTTAAAATCTACCAAGTTCAAAACACTAATGCCAACAGAAAATGAAAGACTCCTAATTAAACCACCATGTTGTTCAATTCCCACCAAGCTCCACAGCCAAAGAAAACAAAAGGCCCAAGCTACACCTTCTACTCTCATGTTCCTGTTGTAGCAAAACTACAAAAGAATGGCAATGATACAATTAAATAATGAGAGGAACTTTAGTTTTAACTTGTAAGAAGAAGGCAAATTACTTAGCATAAAAAAGGAGGCAAAGATAAACCAAATTAGAGGATAATATCAGTATCAAATCAGTAGCATGAAATTCCAAAGATACAAGTCAGAATATAGGAAAAGATTTGCATTTGGACAATGCATACTACTGCTACTACTGTGATCACTGTAAGTTCCATAAACAAACAGGCAGTGTTGCGTGGGCGGGAAACCGAGATGGAGCCAAGTTCTAAGGTTTCGGCCATTCATTGAGACAGACAGATAAAACCATAACTTGAAATGAAAGTGCTTAAGGGTCTGGCTCCATTAGCAGAATTCTGTTTGGAATTGCAGAAATCATTGCATTTGACTTTGAAGGCCTTTCACAGTACTGAAATACTCATTGGCAAAACATGTGTTCATGACCTCCAGTTGATCAATACAATAGGACACAGAAAGAAAATAAAAACGACAATGCCGTGATAGTAACGAGAATGGTGCTGGCAAACAAAAGCCAAAAAAAAAATGAAAAGCTACTAAACCATCAGATAAACAACTCAAACAATGACCACTGCCTCTTTTATATCGTACTGTCAGTTACAAGCAAAAACAGCAGCCTGTTAAGAATTTGAACACTCTCCATTGTTGTAACTTTGGAAGTAGAGACCAAAAGATTTTTTTTCCAGTACCCACCATACTAAAAAGATTTTCATAAACTCTCGAATCCGGAACAATGAAAGCTAGTATACAAAATCAAACAATAGAAGATTAGAAGATACCTATCTGTCACTATGGTCATTGTCCTCCATCAACACCCTGCCAAGGGAAAAAAAACAAAAAAAATATAACCTAAGATAGTTCAAATTCAATTGAAAACATTAGTTGAAGAATTTGCAGACATAAACTTGTTTACCTCTTGTAGAACTCCTTAGTCCAAGCGCATCCCCTTACTCTTTATCAGTTGATTCTAAGACAACTAAAAATATAGAAGGAAAAGAAAACAAATAAAAACATACAATAAGACATTCAACATGAAAGTAATTTAAAAATCATAAAATAAAGAAAACAAGAATTAAAAGTAAGAATAGTACCCGAATCTAATGTCTCCAATTCATCAAGTTGTTCTCTTATATTGATCTTGGTTGGTTTCCTAATCCATTGTTGTGTGCAAATTAGTGCTTCCACGGTCTTCGGAGAGAGGGAACTTCGATAAGGATCAATGACACGTCCGCCCGTACTAAAAGCGGATTCGGAGGCGACCGTGGACACAGGAATTGCTAGCACATTTCGTACCATTTGAGAGACAATTGGATACTTCGAAGAGTTTAACTTCCACCAACGAAGTACATCAAAGTTGTCACAATCATCCTCACTAGTTTCCGCAAGATACTTTTCCAATTCCGTTTTACTTGCCATATTGCCCTCCTTTTGTTTGTGCATCTTAAATTGAGATTTCAAAGATTTATGATTACCAATGTCCGTGTCAAGTCCATCCAAATCTACGGTGTCCGATGATCCCCCAACCTCTTTGTTACGCACATTCAAGCTACCATTATGCTTCACATACCATCCAAATAAACGGGTAATTTCACTTTTTAACTTATTCGTGAACTGACCAACTATTGCCTTATCATAGCTCAAGGTATTTTGCAAGCAATACTCAAAAAATGCAACTTTGCATCGAGGATCAAGAACAACCGCAAACATCATCATTTGATTAATCTTATCAAAATCTCCCCAATACTTGTCAAACTTGATACGCATACTCATTGCCAAATCATACAAATCACTATCCTCGTTTTCACACAACTTCATAATGTCTTGTTGAATCAACACCATTTCATCAAAAAAAAACATTGCAAGTGACGTACAAAGAACCCGAAAATTTCAAAGTTGCAACGTAAAAGACTCGAAGAAACTTTACGTACAACTTAATCTTTTCCCAATCACTTGAACTTGGAGGCCCAACGTACTCCTTTCGCCCTTCCCCCCACCCTCCCTCTTTTTCTTTCTCTTCTCAATTTCAATTACCCTATTTATACCCTCAAAACTATCAACATCATCAAAATCCTCGTCCATCTCCTCCTCTCTTACATTTAATTTAAAATTCGGGTCATCACACAATCGATCAAATGCCTTTTGATAAGTCAAAGCTCTCTCCAACATGAAATATGTATAGTTCCACCGAGTAGACACATCCAAACAAGGTTTACGCCTACACACAATTTTCTCCTTCTCAACAAATGACCAAAACTCTGCCATTCTAGATGCGGAAGACCTCACATATCTCACCATATTGCGCACTCTTGCAATCGGGACATCAATCTCTTGCAATCCCTCACGTACAATTAGATTTAAGATGTGTGCCGAACATCTCACATGCAAGAACTCATGATTTAAAATGGTGGTCTTCCTATCTTTGGTCTTTCTCTCCAAGTATTTAATCAAAAGATTATTTGAGGATGCATTATCAACCGTAACGGTTAGAAACTTGTCAATTCCCCAATCCAATAAGCATTCTTCAACCATTCTACCAAGAGTATCACCTTTGTGATTAGGAACAACACAAAAATTCAGAATTTTCTTTTGGTACCTCCAATTCTCATCAATAAAATGACCCGTAAGACACATGTAATTCAGATTTTGGACCGAAGTCCAAGTGTCCGTTGTAAGACAAACCCTTTGATGCTTGAGTGTATATTTCAATGTTTTTTTCTCCTCCTCATACATGACAATGATTTGTTTTGCCATCGCAAACCTACGAGGAGGATTCCACATTGGTTGAACAACACTAATAAATTCTTTGAATCCTTCACCCTCGACAAATGAAAAAGGCAACTCATCAATCTCGCTAGTGCCCTTTTACAAGCGTCAGCACTAAAGGCCACAGGCACAAGGTTTGCACTTGTTTCACCATTGTGTTCTTTCTTTTGAAAACTAAGGAGTTTTTGCCTAGAACCCATAAATTTCTTACTCGGTGGATATTTGGTACACTGATACGCGAGATGATGAGTTAGCGATTTAGTACCATTTAATTTCGAGTGACAAGCATAATCTGTCCCACACCAATTGCATGTAGCCCTAGGTTTTGGATGACCTTTCGGTGTAATAAGTGTAAAATGCTTCCAACATGCAGCCCTTTTTTTGGGACAAACAACCTTCTTTTTTTCAGACTCATTGTTAATTTCAGGCATCAAATCATCATTTAATTCAGCATTTTGAGGGATATCAAACTCAGCACCTTCATCCATAATGTCATCATCATCCATATCATCCATCTAACACAGCAAAAAATTAAAACCAAAATAATCACAATTTGATTTTCATGTTATTCGTACACTAATCTAGTAATCTGATTTTTAGTCCATCACCTCATGTTCATGCGAAAATTAGGCAATATGTAAATTATAATTAAACAATATGTAAATTATAAACACTAAACTCATTAAACTCATGAACTATATTCAACAAAAATCTGATTTTCAAGCCAATATAGGGTTTTGAGATAGAATACCTCATGCTCATGGTTAGACATTTGTGATGTGATTCTGATAGTGATTTTCCCCCTTCCTCACACTAGCCTCTCTACATACACATAAACAAGACAATAATTTGGAGAATAAAGCACTAAAATTCCAAAAAAAGAGAGTAAATAACAGTGCAACTGGAGAATCTGTGGTGTGGGGCACTGGGGTTTTTGAATAAACAGACAATCAATCCCCAAGAAACCCTATAATAGCTATCAATCCTCAAGAAGCAAAGCCTAAAAAAATAGACAATCGCCAGTCACCACAAACAATCGAAAGCAGATCTAAAATCGGAACTAACCTTAGTAATGAAATAAGGTTTTGGAGACAAGGGAAAAGAAAGCAGATCCCGAAGCCCTCTCGAGTCCCGATGAAGTACAACGCTGATGGCTCGTGTTGGGATGGGGTGTTCTGATGGGTTTGGGGTCTGAAAAATGGGGGAAAATGGATATGTATATCAGAAAAATAGGGATGGAAGAGAGAGAAGGGGAGAAGGAGAGAGGGACAACGCCGGAGGGAAGAGAGAGGCCGACGATGGCTAGAAAAGCAAGTTAGGGAGAGAAAGAGAGAGACGAACCCAACAAAGAGGTGGGTTTCGATGGTGGTGGTGGGGCGGCGTCGGTCAGTGATTATGGGAGAAAGGGGAAAGAGGAGCCAGAGAGAGAGAGGAGCTTTGGAGCAGGGGAGCTAGGCTGCGTGTGTGGCTGTCTGTGTGATCTCTGAGTAAAATGAGATTAGAGTTAGAGATAAGAGTAGATTTAGGGTTTCAATGGACGGTCAAGATTAATCTGAGATATATAAAAAAAATATAAAACACATAATCGGTCGGTTCGGTCTAATTTCGGTTCGGGGTGATTCGGTCGGTCGGGGTTTTTCGGTTCGGTCCGGTCGGTCCAGATTTTACATAAACCGATACCGAACCGAAATAAGTTCGGTCGGTTCGGTCCACCCCGAACCCAAAATTTTTTGCTGGCAGCCCGACCGAACCGAACGGTCGGTTTTTTCGGTTTTTTTCGGTCCGGTCGGGTTCGTAACACCCATATAAACAGGTATAATAGATTGAGAACAAACACCTATGAGCATTTTTAAACAAACTGGAGCACGCTGTCCCAGAATGAAGCACGCAAAGGGAGACTATATGCACTGGCCAGGCCACTACATATAGGGACTACTTGCGTGCGCCATCGGTGTACTGGCGTGTGCCGAAATATCTAAACTTATAGCTCTTTTTCTCAACCCTCTGAGCTCTGGAAGGACCAGTTCACATCCAGGACAAACCACGCAGTTAGTATAGCAGAATAAATGCAGTTACAGGCATCAGAGATGGCTTTAGAGCAGTAAAATAAACAGAACACCCCATAAATAGTGTGGGGTACATAAACGGAGGCCAAGACTCGAATGTCATACAAGGGCTAGCCACTGGACCCATTGAAACTGTCGTACGCCAGTTACACTATGTGGTCAGTGCTTGGCTTTGCATGATCTTTGTTCTGGAACACGACGAGAAGGATCCCAGAGGCCCTCTAAAATAGAAATAACAGATAAGCAACTACACAGTTCTAAGATACAGAAAAATAGTAAACTGGTTCTTAGCATGCATAAAGGTGATAAGATGGAAGAAAAACAGAAAGATTGATGATCAATGATCCCCACGCCAGTGGTGCACATACAGTCATTACTGGCGTACGGCTTGTTAGTACTGGCGTGCGCCATTTCTCATTTCATACAGCTGTTAATATTTTGCCAGCTTGAGGCCAGGATTGGCATTAATTACCAACCTGGACCTCACTAGCTCCCCTCAGGGCTTAGAACAGAAAGGATCACAAAGGTAGTATAGCTTTGGTTTGAGTTAATGATGGGTTTGAGCTTGGAACTTGAGACTTGATGGATGGATGGTGAATGTTTAGGAGTGAGGGATGTGGGAAGGACTCTATTGCTTACTCTTCCAAAAGGGTGGTGGAGAAAAGAAAGCAAGAAAGCCAAGAGGGAGAAAAAGAAACTTGGAGAGTCTTAATTTGTGCAACCTTTTGCAAATGAATGCAAAGGGGTGTATTTATAGCCAAAGGGGTGACTGAGAGAGGAGTAATTAGTTGGGTTAGGGGGCTGGTTGAGCTAGGAAGGGAGCCTCCCATGCATTAAATGCATGGGACTAGGTGATGGGAGATGTAAGAGAGAAGGGGGAACGCCTCTGCAGAGTATAATCATCAGGGGACTATAGACTACGTCAGGGTGGCCACAAAAGTCCCAAGCACATGGTTGAATAGTGATGTTTGACCGACTTTTGACTGGCGTGCGCCGATATTGTACCTGCGTGCGCCGGTGGCAATTTAGTCAACAGCCGATGACTGACATATGGCAGTTGACCGGCACACGCCAGCACAATACTGGCGTAAGCAATTATGGTTTTGCTAAGGCCATTTGGCTCTGGCTTGAAGGGTCTTGGACAAGGCTCGACATAGGTTTGAATGAGGTTCAAGATGCTCAAAGCTCAAACACACCATTAGCCTCGGGGTGTTCTTGACCGTAATCATCATTGAGGAATCAAAATCTGTAAGTAAACTGTTCCGGACAGTCCAAAATAGGGTGTCTACAATACTCACCTGGAAAGGTATATGATTCTCCCCAAAACCCTAGATCTACATTCTCCTCCTGAGATCTAACTTGATCGTCGAAGAGTCACTGGGCTATCCCAGCCCTAGTGACTTGTTGTAGGTTCAGCAGCAGGAGCGCGGAGCAGCGGAAGGAGGATCCTAGCCTATATCACAATCAAGGTCCCGTCAAATCGAACCCCTACAATTGGCGACTCTACTAGGGACCTAGCCATCCTCTCGGCATTCATTTCCTTCTCTCCAGAAAACTTCGTTCATCGTTCCTACTTCAGATATGGTGGAGGTCGAAGAAACGCACCACAGCTACACCACCCTAGGGCTCGGCCCCCTCGGGGACCATAACCTGGCCTCCGACGGAGCCAAAGCCCTGGGGAAAGCACATGTCCATCGAAGTCGGAGCAGGGACCTCAACGCCGAACGGAGGACCGTCCTCCGAACATCATAAATGTGTAGCTAGATAGGGGAAAGTTTTGAACCTTAACCTATTATGTGAGAGTATTGGATTCGTGGCATTTAGCCTCCTGGCCGTTGACAATAGATCTAGAATTGGGACTTGGAGAAAAGGTAAAGGCCGGTAAAGTACAAACTCCAGTCCAAACTAGTGAGTCTATTCGAGACACTTTCAAGCATTGAATTCATAGATGGAAAGATCCATGATAAGTTATTATTCATGTTAAATTTGACTTAGAAGCCACTATGTGTGCTCCCAACGTTATTCTCGAGGGACTCATCAAACAACATTTCATTAGAAATTGGAATAGAAAAGGATTGCACTTGCACCATAAGCCTAATATTTCACCCTAAATCAAAATTTTGACCTCGGTAAGTACATGGTGAAGATGATTGTACTTATGGGAACCTACGCCATTGCTTGCCAAAAGGAAATTGCATAGAGATGTCCAGCATTTGGACAAATATCTACCCAGTTGATAATTGCCCATCTTTAGGATGAATTGTTGGGGAATATCTTAACATGGAAAACACATATTCATTTGCCAACTACATTAAGGATGTGTGGTTGCATGTAACTATTAAAAAAGTGCTCAAAGGTTGACAAAAAAAAAGTTTGATGTGCTTAAACATCTGCAAGATTTTAATGACAAAAGGACCATTGCTTAATTCAATTCACTTGTTTATTCAGGAAAGATGTGGTGCTACTGTCGGATGGTTTGCATGTCAATGTCCTACCTATATGGGAAGCGGTTCGTTGGACCACTCACAGATCTTGTTCTACATCTAAGGAAAGAGCTTCATTCTCAACCTTATGATGAAATTTACTAAAAGAAATACCGGCATGTTTGTGCAAAGGTACATACGTAACATGTTCTTAAATGTAATGCCTACAAAGCTCTATGTTCTTAAGGATTAAGCTACGACATTTGGCGTGAGTTTTGCTTACGTTGCAAAACTTTACCCTTGGATTAACAGAGCTAGACCTTGAAGAGCTAGACCTTGAAGAAATATTTGACTGTCGGATATGTGATTAATTATCAAGATTCTTGGTTCATTGTATAGTTCAACTTGGTTTCAGGCTTAGGTCTTGTGCAATGAAACATAGGAAACAAAAGTCAAGTGATCTTACAAATGTATTTTGTACATGCATGTTGGATGCAGGAAGATTTGTATTTCCCACACCCTTTTTATTCAAGATTTTCTATGGGATGGTCTTTACCTATTAACTGAGCCATTACTAACATGATGGCCCTTGAACAAGTTAGTGAGAGAAAAAGCACTTCAAGCAACGATGGAGCTCATTCATTACGAAGACGAAAATAGTCGATACATCACCATCGGATGTGTTGAGAAGGTTCTTTGCATGCTTTCTTGTTGGGTAGAAGATCCTCATGGTGATTCTTTTAAGAAACATCTTGCCAGGATCCAAGATTATATGTGGGTTGCTGAAGATGAATAAAAATGCAGGTACCAACAACTCATATATTATTCCCCTACTGGAACCCAATCGATGTGAATTAGTTTCTAAGTGTTGATTATTTGTTGAAAATTAATGACAAAAAACAATTAAAATAATGAAAATTTTCAAGATAGGGACCAAGAGAGATGTGAATTAAACCCTCAATTTTGTTGCAGGTTCTATTTGTAATCTAGCATTTGCTAAAATATTAATTATTGCAGAGTTTTGGCAGTCAGCAATGGGACACCGGTTTTGCAATTCAGGCACTTTTGGCATGTAATCTACTAGGAGAGTGATTATTAGGGTAGGTCATGGATCGCACTACCTAAGGACGCCAAAGCCACAGATGACCATAGGTACATACCGAAGAGGCTGGTGCACACGTGGAGTGGTCATTCGAAAGGGGTTTCCGCGATTAGGGTTTTCCTTAGGCATGGGCATTTGCCTCTCTCTGCGGGGATGGATACGAAGGTGAAGATTTGGGACGTGTTCAATTCGAGCAAGTGTATGAATGGTACATGGCGAGGCAATTCGCGATATCTGGTTTTTTAATGATGGGTCTAAGTTTTTGTCAACTGGATATGATAAGAACATCAAGTACTGGGATTCTAAAACGGGACAAGTGATATCGGCATTCTCTATCGGGAAGATACTTTATGTGGATAGGTTGAACCCAGATGAGGATAAGTAGAATATACTCGTGGTGGGCATGAGTGACAAGAATACCGGTCAAAAATTGTGGAGTTTATGAATACTGGTCAAATCACCCAAGAGTATGATCAACATTTAGGAGCAGTTAATACAATCACATTCGTAGACGACAACAGAAGATTTATTACTAGTAGTGATGACAAGTCTCTCCGGGTATGGAAATTTGGGATACCTGTTGTCATAAAGTATATTAGCGAGCCTCATATGCATTCTATGCCATCAATATCCAGCACACAAACAGAAACTGGCTAGCAGTGCAGAGTTTGGACAATCAGATTACAGCATTAGAGAGAGATTTCAGCTTAATAGGAAGAAAAGTTTTGTGGGGCAAATAGTGGCTGGATATGCTTATCGAACGGAAGGTTTGTCATGTCGGAGATGGTAAGGGTAAGTGCTGGTTTTGGGATTGGAAGAGTTGCAAAGTCTTTAGAACTCTTAAGTTTCATGAAAGGGGGGTATGCATTAGTTGCGAGTGGCATCTGTTGGAACAAAGTAAAGTGGCAACTTGCGGGTGGGACGGCTTGATTAAGCTGGTAAGATTTCTAATCCTTGACTCAAAGTAGCACATTTTTACCCTGTGGTTTTCTGGTATGACTGCTTTATATCACATGATTATGTTGTTTATTTTTGTCTCATTCTAGCTTATTTTGCACTATGGTAATGGTCTCTAGACTCTAGTAAACTTATTTCAATTCCCTTAGGTGCTCTGCTTCCATTTGCCAAGCCTAAATAATTTTGGAAAATCTCTGAAGTGATAAACTTTATTGACTTGTTTCTTGTGGTGGTATAAGGAGTGTCAGTCACGCATGGTAATGGATGGAACATTAGAGGGATAATCATAGTTTCATGGAAGGGGTATATTCAAGTAATAGTGCTTATGATGATCGAGAGAAAGAAAGAGAGTTAATTGGTGATCTTACCGGATTCCGGGTTACACAGGCAGGGTGAGTGGTTTTGTTTGTCACTCAATTTTTGTGTAAACGTTCCTCTTGATCTCTTTGCTTAAGTCCAAGTTCAGAGTATAATGTGCCAATAAGAAGATGGAGCCCGGAAGCTTCATAATGGATTTGGTAAGCTAGACCCCATGCAAAGGCTTGGTGTGTCTTAGGTGTTTTGAGAAACAAAGGAAAAGATCTTGTGCATGGAAGAAGTTTGATGGTGTATTGGAAAGGAAGAATCCCGTAGGACACCATTCATGGTTAATGTGGTGTATTTTTGTTGAAAAGAGCCTCATTCCTTTGATGGCTAAGACCATTGTTTTCTTGTTTGACGATGTGAGCAATGGTGGGTTTTGTTTTCTTGGGTGACGAGAGAGGTGGACGCTTTTCTCGAGTTCTTGTGGAGCTGTTGATAATTCAGCATTTGGATTCTTTTGGTTTTGAATTCCGTTCTTTCAAGTAAGATTACCACAGGTCAATTCTGTTGGAATGCATTCATTTTGGTTTTCATGTCAGAGTTTGTTTGCTGGTATATTCTAAATACTTTGGACAATATCTGGAGTAGTAAACCTCATTGACCCGTGATCTTGTAGTTGCGTGATGAGTGTCACTCAATCTCACATAAATATGAATCTAAAATGCATAAATGATGAGTATAATCAAACCTAGTTTAATGCTAACAGTCTCATTTTAAAAACAAATGCACTTCAGAACTCAAATACAATTTCCCGCCCCCTAATATTTCACCACGGTATCAAAAAACAACTTACACAATCAAATAAACGGGCACGATGGTCATGTGTTGCACAAGGCATTCCCCCTAGTATTTGTTGATATAAATGTTAATGCCTTAGTGGTAAAGAATGACGAGGAAGGTTAACACTGAGCAATTGATGCTTTTCTCTCAGAAGACGAGGAAGGTTTGAATTTGAATTACTTTTATTATAGTTTGAGCTGTTGGACTCCCCTAAAAAATACTTTTCCTCAACTATTTTCCTATACAAAGTGTATGTAGAAGTTTGAATGTTGTCATTGTAATACACAAATGGTTAATCTAAAAGGTGTTTTCAAACTGAGTATATGTTGGAAGTTCTTGAAAGTATGTGACATTCTGAAATTGTGAAACACAATAGACCCTGAACACCACAACTTCTCCCACCGCCACAATCAGCCCATCATCACCACCTTCATCATGCAACCACCACCCAAAACTCCTCCACCAGCCAAATCTAGAGGTGTTCAAGAAAATCGCCTAAACCGCAAAACCGATCCAATCCAGACCGAATCATCCTATTTCGTCCAGTTCTGCAGTTCTACGGTCAGGTTATGGTTCCAAAAAAATAAGAACCGTTAATTTTGGTTCGATTACTGGTTCTCAATTAATGAACCGCGGTTAGAACCGAACAGGATCGTTTAAAACCAAGATAAATATAGAAATACATATGTGTGTAATTAAATATGTATTTGAATTTGGTAGGTTAATCTTTTCCTTGCTAAACTTAATTTATTTAGAGATGAAATCTTATTTGTTAGGAAAGCTTTTATTTTCTTCTTACCTTTCCTATTCCACAAATTATTTTCCTATTTCTTTAATTTTATGAGTTCATATTTTGTGAATAAGTGTTTGGATGCTTATTGGATAGAATCGAAACCGAAATAAAATCGGACCAGTTTTGTGGCTTGGTTCTGGAACCGGTTCCATGTATATATTGGTTAGGTTCTGGTTCCCAATTTTCTAGAACTGTTTGAAATGGTTCGGTTACTAGTTTTCTAGAGAACCGGACCAATCCGGACCGTGTGCACCCCTAGCCAAATCACCACCACCACAAATCCCACCCGAAGCCATCTTCCACCAGAACGCTACCACTTGCACATTTCTCTATCTTAAACAATCGCTACCACCAAACTACAAAATAGAAAACCTGCGCCGCCGTGAACCCTGCGAGCAATCGGATCCCATGAAAGACCGCCGAAGAGCCCGCAAATCGGTCCTTGCAAACGAATT
This sequence comes from Rhododendron vialii, assembly GCF_030253575.1. Classification (NCBI taxonomy): domain Eukaryota; kingdom Viridiplantae; phylum Streptophyta; class Magnoliopsida; order Ericales; family Ericaceae; genus Rhododendron; species Rhododendron vialii. The sequence continues at coordinate 26,046,332 of NC_080561.1, forward strand.
AAGACACCGGAGGCTGAGCACTTTCGTACGCCGATTCAAGTCCACCAATCCGCAACCACCTCCAAATTTCCATGACCACACCCCAGGCGTCAGATCCCTCTGTCGTTAGGCCAAAACGATAGAGAACGATGAGGAGGATAAAGGAGGGAAGAACACCGGTGACAAAAAGTGAGTGAGAAAAACTAAAACGGATGTAGGGTTAAGGGAGAAAAGAAGATTAGGGGAAAGGAGAGAGAGGGAGAGAAAGAAAATAGGAGGATGATGAAAGGAAGGAGAAACACATGGCGGAGAAGGAATGGCATCCCCCCCCCGGCTGAAGTGTTATAGTAATATTATAAAATTGAGAAGTGAAAAAGAAATATATTCAGCATAAACTTTAATATTGGATTCTTCAGGGATGCCCGATCTTTAGGATCGATTATATGAACTTGTAATAAATCTTCAAGACTTGTCACGTTCTCGATTTTCAACGTAAATAATAATATATTTTTCTAAGATAAAATATCATCCTCACACATGTGTTCCAAAAATAATATGCCAAGATCCGATATATAGTCTAACGTCCTTCACAATTGCATCGAAAGTTATAAATCCTTTACATTCCTCCATAATCAACTGAGTTGTAATTATTATTACATTTTCAATAACCGAAAACATAATTTACAACAAATGATAATACAACTCTCCTAATCAAGTTTTCCAAAAATACACCCAAATGCACTTCAAGCATATAAATTCACACAAACACACAGTCAATTAAAACATATCATTCACTTGCACACAAGCACATAAACACACAAGTTACCAATAAACACATATCACATTTAAGATAATAAGAGGAAGGTGTTTAAATGAGACCAAGTCTCCTCCCACGGTTCCCAAGTATTCAAATTTATAGCTCTGATACCATTTTGTCACGCTCCGCTCTCACACAAACCAAAATACATGATCAATAAAGATAAGTCTCTGCCTATAAATAAAAATGAGATGATCAACCATGCAGCGAAGTCACTTCTGAATAGTTAAACCTCTTTAAAATCTCGTCCATACATGATATGATTTTATAAAAATTTGAAGGATGCATTTATTTTTAGGACTTTCTAAAAATGGAGACAACCAATGGCGAAACCCATACATTTTATAATACGGCAATATTAGTTTTGAGAGACTTCCAACAACACAAAACAAAATACTAATTGTAACAAGCTACACATATGTGGTTGATGGAGGTCTCAAAAAACTAATATTGTCATATTATAAAATGTACAGGTTTCGCCATTGGTTGTCTCCATTTTTGGAAAGTCCTAAAATCAAACACATCCTTTTAAATTTTTATAAAATCATATCATGTATGGACAAGTTTTTACAGAGGTTGAACTATCCAAAATTGACTTCGCTGCAATATGTTTGATCATCTCATTTTTATTTAGTCGGAGAGTTATCTTTATTGATCACATATTTTGGTTTGTGTGAGAGCGGGGCGTGACAGGATTTATTTTGGATCAAGAAAAATAATTGTAATAAATCTGTTGGACTTATAATGCGCTGCTATAAATAGAAGTAAATAGATAACTGCAACGTAACAAAAATATATGATCCACTTATTCTTTACAAATCCTCTATATTTCTAAATCATGTTCTCACATGAAATTTTAAAATATGAGAGATTCAAAGTTGTTGGAGATACTAAACTCCCTTTGTTTTAAAAGATGTCATGAGATAATTAAATAAGTAAATTTGCTAAAATATGATTAACCATCGGGATTAGCCCAGTGGTCAAACTCGTGTTTTTCTTAAGGAGGCCACAGGTTTGAAGCGGTGTGGTGGATTCAATACCACGGACCCATCCACTTTATGGCAATAAGTAGGATACTTCGAGTATCAATTATCTCAATCAAAAATACTTTTGGTAGTTTGGCTGACGAATACTGCTGGTATTCAGGAAAGAAAATACTTCACGTATTCAATCGATAATAAATACTTTGGATATTTCATAAATACTTTGTATTTGAATTTTAGTGAATACTTCAGGTATACATGTAAACAATACCACAAATGAAAAATGGGGGAATGTGAAAACCATACTCTTCCATGTTGTCCTTCTTTGTAAATGGAATAGCACGGGAATGTGGAAACCATTCTCTTCCATGTATCCTACTATATACATAACATTAAGAGGTGGAAGATAATACAATAAGAATTTCTTAATATGATTATCTCACAAACCTTTATCTCAGCTAGCTAGAGTCATGCTGATAATGTGTTATAAAAGTGAAGAAATAAAGAACAAGAGAACACAATATATATTTAAAAAGGGTTTTGCTAGAAACTGCCCAGTGGGCATACACAAGAAGACAATCTTCTAATCAAATCATCTGTCAAGAGTTTCTCCTTTCATCTCAATTTTCCCAATTATTCAGTACGTGTCTCTACACTTTTTTAGTGACCATATTACCCTTCTCCTTTTAGCTTTTTCTTTGGTTTTCTTTTCATCATGCAGCTTTTCACTGTTTCTTTCTTCTTCTTTTTATCAACTTTTCACTGTTTCTGGTTTCTCTTTTTCATTAAGGATGGTTTCTTTTTTTCAAAAACGGAAGTTACATTAAGAACTAGTACACACAATTGGTACCAAAATATTCCCTCAATTTCAAAACATAAAAGTTCACTTTCACTTGTTATTAGACCCCGTTCCAAAAACCTTTTTAAAAAATAAGTAGCTTATTTAACATTTTCAAATTCAAAAATAATGTAAATAAAAAACATATTTTTGATTTTTTTTTTTGCACCGTTTAAAAGATCTTGATAAGATCTATTAAACAAGATCCATATTGCTAAAATAATTATTTGCATTAACACATAATTTTTTAGCATGAAATTGACTTCTTAAAAAATAAGTACTACTTATTTTCGTAAACTCATAATTTTTATCTTGTTTATATTTTTCAATTTACTCTATAATTTTTTTCCAGTAATGTTTGCAACTATGATGGCCCTGGCGGCGATGTGATTGGCCATGATGGCTTAGTTCCTATAATTATGGCAGAGTCTATGAAGATTGGAAAGTGAGACCCCGTTCCAAAACACCTTCTTAAAAAATAGTAAATATTTATTTCATGTTTTCAAACTAAAAAATAATGTAAATAAAAAATAATTTTTGAATTTTTTTAACATCGTATAAAAGATCTCGATAAGATTTTGCAAATAAAGATCTTTCAAATAGGGAGCTGATTTTGCCACACCCTAAATTGTTAATGCCACTCCCTTTTTTGTTTTTATTGAGTGAAATTACTAAAATACCCTTGTTCTTTATGATGCCTACTTTCTCTCACTTGCCAAATGACTGACTAGCCCTTTTCTCTCCAACTACAAAGGAAATAAAAGAACACACGGAAATTATAACCCGAATCTGCTCCTCTCTCTTGCAACTAACTTAGAAAAAAAGGGGCAGACAAGAACTAAAAAAACCCAGAAAAGGTTTCTTCTCCTTTCTCTTGCAACTGACTTAGAAAAAAAAAACATCCAAAAAACTCCATTAAAAAACATACTTCACTACTAAAACCATACAATTCCAATTAAAGCTTTATCATCCATCACATACAGTCATGCAATTTCATTAGTTTTACATACATTTCCACAAAAATTTAGCAAGTTCCACATGACTATTAGTTCTTCAACTAGTCCAAAAACATTGAACAAGTTCCCCACAAATTGATTCTGCACATTTAACTAATTTGTGCTCCGCAAAAAGTGGATGCGTCTTTGTCTAATTTGTGCTCTGCAAAAAACAGAAAAATTGAGCACCTACACGATAATGATCTCCACCACACTTATAACTGTAATGACGTATTGATCTCATATTGAGTTGCACAAAAGTAATTGGAAAGTATATCAGTAATAAAGCTAGGTAGAAACATGTATGAGTCAAGGAAAATATGCTCAAGTATCATGAAATAGAATAAATAGATAACTTACATGGTGTTTCTTGCATATTTAGAGAGACATCTTGATTGGCCAAGACAAAATGAGGGTCCGAGCTACTACTTTTATCCTTGTGTGGGTACATGCAGCTATTGTGTCCAACACGGTGGCAAACACTACATTTACGGGTCTTTTTCGCGATCTCAAATGCTGAAGGATGTGGTAGAGGAATCTCTCTTTCTTTTCTTTGAACCCAATGGGCGTCCTTTGTGGGGATGAATGTTAGGTTCAAGAGTCAACGGAATTTCACCGTCAACAAGTTTAGCAATTCGCATGTGGCTATCTTCTTTTTGAGCAAGAGGCATTTGTTTGTATTTATCATGGAACCTCTTGAGAAGACTTGCAATTTCACTCCCATTTGTGTCTACTCCACCATCCATATCAATAAAGGATCTATCAATTCTCCATTGTGGATGTATATCATCAAGTAGCAAAGTTCCATCTTTCTTATCTCTCATCATGTGTGCACAAGGTAGACCCATGGTTCTGGAAAAATGGCCAGTACAAAGACCCAAGACATAATCTATCCAAGCCAATTCACATTGCTTGAAAAGCTCTCCAAGTGCAAAGAAGGAAACATGACTAACAAGTTCTTTTAACATAGGAATTTGAAATTTATGGGTAACGCGAAGCTTTTCACTAGCAATCTTCGTCTTGATTTCATTGTATTGATAGTCAATTGCAAGACAAATTTTTTCCCTTACCTCCGGAAATTACCTGTGGAAACTGTCAAATATCTTTTGAGCATTGAATGTGCACCTTCAACCCTTGAAGTGACACGATGCCCAAAGTGTGGATGTTTTCCTATTCATGCATTTACAAATCTCTCTTTGAAAGGGAGCCAAGTATTCTTGAGATAATTGATAACATATTCCTTCTCCTTGTATTGAACTTCAAGTAGATGCCAAGCTTCATGAAAGGAAGATTCATCAACCGACTCAATCACATTAGTCCAAGTTGATAAAAAAGTCTCCCAATCTTTTCCACTTTCAAATTGTGACTTGCATTTCGATAAAACATTTTTTTCAATGTGCCACACACATAAAACATGAGCAGTTCTTGGGAAAACAAGTTGAATAGCATTCATTAGTGCTAATTCTCTATCTGATAAAATCACCAAAGGTTGTTGGTCATGACCCAAAAGTTTTTTGAATCTTTCCAATGCCCACACATAATCTCCTTCTTCCTCTTTTTGCATGAAGGCAAAACAAGAATAAAATGATCCATTAAAACTTGAAACTCCCACTATATCAAGCAATGGCATCTTATATTTGTTTGTCTTATATGTGCAATCCATTGCAAAGACATATGGATAACTCTTGGTTAGTGCAATTGAAGAAGGATGTGCAAAAAACAAATGAGTCAAATGGACGTCTCTATCACGTTCTACGTCGAAAGAAAAATCCCATTTACCCAATTCATCAAATAATGCTTGAACCATTGTACGACATGTTAAAACTTCTTTTGTAATTGCATTTTTTGCATTATACACTGTCCTTGCTATTCTTTACAACTTGGATCACTCAGCCGCAAAGAAGAAAGAACTTGTCAAGGTGGTATACCGGCCAACATCATTTGTCTTATGCTTAACATATCTTCTTGTGAAAAACAACGACAATAGGTATGTCCGGACATATCACTTGACAATCCATGATTATGAGATGCATTTTTAATCTCCACTTTCCAACTCTCACCAACTTTCTTTTTTCCCTTTATCTGGAAAAGACAACCTATAAGGCGAGACACCGATATTTTTTTCCTTTCATCCAATGAAACACTAGTGCCACGAGCTCGATATTTCCCACCTCTATCATAACCAATATCAACATAACGACCTGGTTTCGATCTCCTGATTGTTGTGACATAGCCTTCCATTAATCCCACCTTACGGACCCTATCAAGGAGCTCTTCTCGAGTTGAAAAATTCTCGGTTAACAATGATTTTAGCCCATTAGACTCGACATTGTCCACTTTGGTCATTTCATTTTCTATGTCACCACCTATTAAAGTACGAATCCACAAAGTGGATATTCAATGTTAGAGTTCTAATGTTATCATATGAATAAGAAATTAACCTAAGCAAATTAGTAGGTATAAAAAATTGAAGTAGTCAAATTATAATATGAATATGGGGTCCTGATAATAGGTATAAAAAATTGACTTAATCAAACTATAGTCCAAAACCAAGTTAGTAGGTGGGGACCAAACCAGTCGTATATAAATGAGGTGCAAAATACCCATCGTGTTTCCAGAAACAAAAAGAACCCAGAATAAGTTAGAACTTGGGAAAATTTCACAAGTAAAATTCCTCTATTATAGCATAAGCCGAAAAAGAATAAATTTAATAATAAAAAAAAAGCCCTAGATCTAGAACCCAAACATAAATGAAGGGATATTACCAAAATCAGTTGTAGAGTTGAATGATTTGTACATCTCTGATATTTCTTCAATGTTACTTGTGGCGGTGAGATTTATTATATCATTCAGTTCAGAGAAATCTTCATGTGTAAATTCCATGGTTTGTGGCAAGTCACATAGTTTTTCACCATCATCATCCATTGTTGAACTTGCAAACAAGAGACTGACTCAGAAAGAGAATAGACAATAAATTGGAAGGGGATGAAGAAGGAAAATGGTCACCGGTGAAGATGGATCGACACTTACCTGGTAGAATAAGAAAGAATAGTGGATGTGCACTAGCTGGAATAGGATCAATGAGTACCCTTCTTTGTCGATGCAACCTCACTGGAGATTGCAAGCTATCCAAACCTCTCTCCTCCTTTGCTGCCCTTGAAAAAGGGGATTCCCCATATTCGATTGGGATTTCAATCTCGATGGAAAAGGAGTGAAAATGTGTTTTTTTGTAGCAGGAGAGAAATGGGCAAGTCAGTCATTTGGCAAGTGAGAGAAAGTAGGCATCATAAAGAATAAGGGTATTTTAGTAACTTCACTCAATAAAAACAAAAAGGGGAGTGGCATTAACAATTTAGGGTGTGGCAAAATAAGCTCTCTTCAAATAAGATCCATATTTCATATTTTTAGATTTTAGTAAATCTATTATTTTTGAGTTTAAAATTATTTTCTTAAAAAAATAAGGACTTATTTCCCATTCTGAAAGACTGGAACGGGATGTGAGAGAGAGGCCGAGAGAGATTGCCCCTCATAATTTTGCTCCTGTTGAGTAGTGGTCCAGTGGCGTACTAAAATCTGGAAAAACTTTTAGGGAGTACTTTCGTAATTTACTCTTCGCATTTATCATTTTCGGTAGACCCTTGAGTGTGTACAAACATGCAGGTACTGAGCCAAGTCAGAATCTGCAAATGCACAGGCGCGTGACCCCCACTCTTGACAACCCACGAGGTTGTCTCTAGCATTTGCCATTAAAAAATAGTTAATTCAGGAACTATCAAGAGAGAGAGGTTAGTCTTCAAGACTAACAGAATATTATTGAAGTATTTCCCACAACCCTTTACAATAGTATATCTCTGATTTTTCTGAATAATCTGAAACTAGGAACTGAGGTTGCTATTTGTAGACGAAAGCTTAGGGGCTAAACTTGAAATACATGATATATGAGGGACCAAACCGCAGTAGTGCAATTAATGCACCCCCGCTCCTCGTTTATCATTTCCACCGCCAAGTTTTTGGCCGAAATGGCCATAATCTATAATCAAATTGGAAGAATACCCAAATGTTTTGTAAAAATAGGCCATCGCTCCTTTTCAAAAGGCGTTATAGTGGTTAGGTGACATGTGGCCGCCACGTAGGTAGCACCTTTTTAAGATGAGCTATAATTTTAACCCTAATAGCTCCTTTTGAAAAGGAGCTATATTTCTAACCCTAAAAAACCCTAATAGCTCCTTTTTAAAAGGAGCTATATTTCTAACCCTAAAAACACATTCTTGAAATACGTTATGTTATCCCAATTTTTTTTTTAACACAATGTAATATTCCAAAAGATATTAAATAGACTGGCCATAAAGATATTAAAAATTTTCACGATTGTGTTAAAAAAAAAATTAGAACTACTATTAATTTGGAAAAGATTGGATATAAAAGAGTTGAGTAATATGATAAAGAAATTTCCAAATTAACTTCCCCAAGAAATGAGAGAAGAAAAGCCTGAATTGGTGATTTGAATGTGGCACATAGTTAGAGGGAGGAGTGGTTGATTATTAGTTGTTTGTTGATTATGTAATTTGTTTACAAATATGTATGGTGGGATGTACTAGCTAGTCTGAGAGAGAAACCCCAGAGAGAGGGAGAAGAGTTAAAGAGAGAAACCCACTACATGGGTTTGTTCTACAAGAGTGACATTTTGTTGTAGTATGATTGTTTGCGAGTATTATTAATTCTCTCTTCCACGATCACCAAGTGAATGAATTTGTTTTCTCTTAAACTTCACCTAAGTACTCCCTCCGTCCTAATTTATTTGTCACAATTCTATTTTAACTGAATAAAAAAACTAGTTATATCTTTAAATTGGTAATAAATTTTATATTCAATATGGATCTTATTTGATAGATCTTAATTTGTTCTATAATACAATGCTTTCAAAATCACCTAAAATATTATAAATTACAAAATATAATCAATTGAAAAGTGGCACGAACTCCCAAAAGTGACAATTAAATTGGGACGGAGGTAGTACTTAACTTACTGAACAAATTCAACTAGTGAAACACGTCCGGATAAATAATTGATTAATATAAAAGACTTGTTGAGTACAAATTTTTTATATAAAAACATCATTTCACATGACATGTAATTTGAATTTCATTTTCCGCATCTTCTCTTGTTGTGACCTTGTTGACCACACTTTGAGCACGTCTGTGGCGGTTGGTGCTCAATCAAATCATCCATCTCATTTTGGATTCGATTCACTTTCGGGCGGCCTCGGCCTCAGAGACATTCTTTGTCTAGAAGAATTCTTGGCCCATTGTACAGCTGCCAGTAGGCTTGGTCAGGCAGTGGCTTGAATGAGGGAGATCCAAACATAGCAATTGTTGTGTCGACCGTCCAATATTTGCCAAAGTAATCAAGAGGGTCAATATGCATTTTGTTGCAAACCGCAATAACGTGCGAACAGGGTATTTTCCACAACTAAATCTTATTGCAAGTGCACGTCTTGTTAGTCAAGTCAACTGTGTGTTTGTTATTTCCTTTGTATAGGCTTGTTCGATTGATTGGTGTATGTATCTCGAACAAGCTCGCGGCCTGGTTGAACACAATGACATCGTGTCCCACTACGTTTTCCCTCCAATGATCGTACTTTTTCTTTGCATATAAGTTAATTTGGAAATTTCTATATCATATCACTCAACTCTTTTATATCCAATCTTTTCCAAATTAATAGTAATTCTAATTATTTTTCACACAATCGTTAATTTTTTTAATATCTTTATGGCCAATCTATTTAATAACTTTTGGAATATTACACTGTGTTAAAAAAATTGAGATAACATAACGTATTTCAAGAATGTGTTTTTAGGGTTAGAAATATAACTCCTTTTGAAAAGGAGCTATTAGGGTGTTTTAGGGTTAGAAATATAGCTCCTTTTCAGAAGGAGCTATTAGGGTTAGAAATATATAGGGTTTTTTACGGTTATAAATATAGCTCCTTTTCAGAAGAAGCTATTAGGATTAGAAATATAGCTCCTTTTCAAAAGGAGCTATTAGGATTTTTTAGGATTAGAAATATAGCTCTTTTTCAGAAGGAGCTATTAGAGCAACCACAGTGGTATAATCAAAACTAAAATATTGCTAAAATTAGCAACGTTTGCTCAAAAAAGAGCTCACAGTGAAATAATCAGATTTATCAACCTCTTAGCAACTCATCAAATTTTAGCTATTGGATAATTAAAACTAGCAACTTTCTGCCAATAATCAAATTTAGTTGTCTCTATATGTCCTCAATCAAGTATACCATCATTACACAAAAACATTCTCTCTCTTTCATTTTCAATATATTTCTAAGAAAAATACTTTTAAAAAAAGTTTTTACTTTTTTTTTTCAAAACTTTTTTTTTTTTGCAAAAATAGTTTTTTTTTTCCCAAAAACTGTTCTTTTTTAATAAATAAAAAACTTTTTTTCAAAAACTTTTTTTTTATTCAAGAACTTTTTTTTTAACTTTTTCCCCAAAACTGTTTTTTTTAAATCAAAGTTTTCAAAAAAATATTCTCTTTTTCTAATAATCTATTTTTATTAGTTTGAAACCTATTTTTAAAAAATTATTTTCTCTATTCACAATTTTTAAATTTTTATAAATTGAAAATGTGATGTGGCAAGTTTTAGTTATTCAAATTTGATTGTACCATTGTGGATCTCTACATTGCTAACTTTAACAACCCCTTAAATGCATAACCAAAAGATGATGTGACAACTTTTAATTATTGACTTTTGGTTATTCCATTGTGAATGCTCTTAGGGTTAGAAATATAGCTCATTTCCAAAAGGAGCTATTACGGTTAAAATTATTGCTCCTCTTAAAAAGGCGCTACCTATGTAGCGGCCACATGACACCTAACCACCATAGCGCCTTTTGAAAAGGAGCGATGACCTATTTTTACAAAACATTTAGAAATGTGGATATTCTTCTAATTTGATTACAGATTATGGCCATTTCGGCCAAAAACTCCTCCACCGCCCGTAACTTTCTTCCTAGTTAAGTTTTGCATTTGTCATCACATGGGTGATGTCATCTATAGGTCATCGACCGTTATAACAGAAGAGGGAAAATTCAAAAAAATTACTCCACTTCTAAAGTTATTTTTCCCCAACTGTCCGCTCACGGCAAACCCTAGACTTCACTGTCCCGGAAAAAACCAGAGAGAGAGAGAGATGGATGCGATAAGGAAGCAACCGGACGTGCTGATGGGAGCGAACAGGAACGGAGACGTAACGGAGGTCAATCGCAAGTACTACGATCGTCTGCCGTCTCTTCTTGGTCGGCCTCTGCCCTCATGAACTCTTCCAATTAACTGTGCGTAGCAATACCATCATCTCTCTCTCTCTCTCTCTCTCTCTCTCTCTCTCTCTCTCTGTGTATATATATATATATATATACACACACACACACAGACACAATTCTATCGTACGCACATGATTATATTCACCAGCCATTCGTCCTTCTCTCGTGGTTTAGTTCCATTCCCGGATTGAATGATCATTCCTGGGCCTCGCGATGGAATGGCAATTTACCTCAATCGGTCATGCCATTCGTAACTACGTTCTGTCAGTTTGAACCAGGGTTTTGAATCCCATACACAACCGGCCCTTATATACTGTTTTTATCAAATTCGGTACCCTAGCTATACATCTGTTCCAGCTCAAGTACCAGTCGGTACTACCGGCCCAAACTGGCCAATACCGGTCGGTACCGGGTGGCACGAGGCTATTTGAAATTCTATTTTATTTACAATAAATGTGTGTTTTAAGCTATACTTGTTATTGCGGAAAAAATGATTGTCGCTGCTATAAATCCAAAACAGTAGTACCCAGTATCTCATTGTTACCGATACGTACCATACTAGTAAAAAAAACCAGTACCGTAGCCGGTATGGTACTCAGAAGTCAGAACCTTTGGTTTGAATCAATCTTTGCAATGGTTAGTCCAAATTCCATTTTGTGACATACATTCTGTCAGTTTTGGTGAACCATAATGTTAGAGCTATTATTCCAAAAGAATGAAGATTATATTCTGCCTAAGCTGCAGTAAACCATACACTGCCTTAGTGTTGTAGATATTTTATTTGCTGAGATTTTAGCACAGGCTAAATGATGGGTTGAAGTGTAAAGGTCAATTGATTGGCAAAGGGACATGACTCAAATGAGGAAGGAAACCAGGTGACTACTTGAACATGGGGGAAAAGGGAAGGCAAGAATGAATACATCCCACGCCTTTTTAGAATTGTTTTATGCACTAGAAGAACATGTTTTGAACTTCCATGAGCAAATATTCTCCCAAAAGTTGCATCTTTTGAATACAATTTTGTGATATTTTTTGCTTGTGTAGTGTGTTTGAAACAATATATGCTGTCAACCAATGAGGGGCAAAAAATGAAGACAGTGTAATGATTCAATTGAATATGATGCCAACTGGAATTAATGTGCACAGCTGTGCTTTCACATTTTCTCAGCTACAAGCCTCCAAGACATAGTTTAACTCAATTCTGGTCCCTTGAATTTCCCTCATTTCGGGTCTGTTTGGAACTTGTGGAAAGGAAAGGAAAGGAAAGGAAAAGAAAAGAAAAGAGAGGGGAAATGTGAAGAAAGTAAATTCTTTTCTCTTCTTTGGTTATTGAAAGAAAATCAAAGGAAACTACGAGGAAAATGAATTTCTCTTATTTGGTTTCAAGAGGAAAATAGAAAGAAAGGAAAATTTGTTAACTGCCTTCTTCTTCTAACTCTTTCTCTCCAATTTTCTTCGGTTGTTTCCCACTTCTAGACCTTTCCTTAGTAATTTCCTTTCTACTTTATTTTCCCTTTCCTCAAACTAGGAATCAAACAATTATGGAGGAAATTTTTTTATTTTCCTTTCCTTTCCTCCATTTTCCGTAGGTCCCAAACAGAGCAATATTGATAATCTTAGTTAGTGGAAAAAGGGAAATGGATTCTCAAATTATTAAGCTGTTTACTGACTTAGGTTGGAAACCACGAATGAAATGTAAACGGGTTTCGTATTGGTGTTACTGGTTTCTAAGACTTCTTCGCAAGGCATTTGGGAAGTAAGAAAATGCATTGTTTTACTGGAACTTTAGCCCTACTTCGTGAGGTTAAAGAACTTGAATTCTCAGACTTGTCAACAAGCTCATTGATTTTTACATCTACGTCTGATTGATACTCATGGTCTCCATTACGTTTTCCCTATTTCCCTATCTTACTTTCTTTTTAAACTTGTTTTCTTCAGAAAATGGATATGGGACCATGTCCGAAACTGCACTCATTGCAACTGAAGAGAGAGTATCCTTTTTTTATGGTGAATGGCGAACGCAGTTTAGTTCTTTGTTTGGTTTTCATTTTAAATGTTTGATATCCTAAAGTGAATGTACAAGGAAAAATTGAGAGCATGCTAGCAAGGTTCAATTGATATATTCATTCACAGTTATTGTAGCGTTTTTCGTTAAATATTTCCAAAAGGTACTTGGATGTTAAAAATTAGTCTGAATGACAACCAGTAAAATCCTTTTTTTTTTTTTGGAAAGGCTAAATTTTTTTTATTAATCTTTAAATAAGCATTACAAAGACTAAAAGGAATAAGGATTAATGACATCACATCCCTAAACAAAGCCTAAGAACAATCATGTGCCAATCCAAGACTAAAAAGAGAGAAAACCCGAGATTGGCAAGCTGCCAACCAAGGTAGCACCAATTGGCCAAGCCCACACACCTATTGGGTCAAGCCCAACCCTAAAAGACCTTAAAACCCAGAACCCTAGCAACATTCCAGCCACCGTTGCCCCGTGCCCATATCGCCTGCCATCGGAGTAGCCTTTGGAAATTTTGGGCGCCCAGACTGCCCCGTGGCCTCAACTGTGGCAGTAAAGAGTACTCGGCGTTAGTTGGCGAGTACTCAGCGAGTAATGCCTACCGAGTAGGAGATTAGTCTCCTCGGTCAGGCACCTTGGAGCGAGTACTTGGCAGGGAATACCAAGTTTTAGAACACTGTAAAATTGCTAAGACTCTGTCAATTTGAGATCATATTTGTGTGTTTCATAACCGCAAACTGTAAATCGATGGGATTGAGCCTTAACTAGTTTAAGTTTCACCACTTCAAAGCCTAACTCGATTCCGAAAACCTTATTTTTTGCATTCCAAAACTGATTAATGTTCAAAGTCTTGAAATGTGTATTTATGTGAGACAAATACTTGCTTGATTGACTTCCATCTTACCAAGTAACTAGGTTTTGTCTTTAGTTTGGTTTGAATCTTCTTGATTGGAGGTTGAAGTAGTTTGCAATAGATCTAAATTGGCGATCAAGTCTGCATTGGATTAGAAGTTGCTTGATTTGGTTTGAAATTTCTAGACGGTCATGCAATTGAGGCTCAATCTGAGTGATTTTACAACTTGTTGAGATGGATAGTGATGTTACCAGAAGAACTACTGTGTATGTCACAAAGTGCAGTCCACATATTTCACTGAAACACATATTTTAGAATATTTCAAATAGAAGACTGATTTCAAATAGAAGACTGAGGTGGAGATATACAAGAACTACTAGGGGAGAAAGCCAAAGAGTTCACCAGGTGCCTCAAAATCCACAAGTACAATAGAATGAGCAAGTAGGTAGAGAAAATCCTAAAACTACTAGGGGGCATGGAATCCACAAGGAGAAAAACAAACTCAGGGCACATTTGATGCCGGGATTCTAATCCTACATCCATGGGACAACTGGACAAGGGAGCAAGTGGGTCACCATGTTCCTTGGGATTAGCTAGTCCCACGTTTGTCTTGAGATTAGCTAGTCCCACGTTTGTCTAGTGGGACTAAAGAGAAGATTGGACTAAATGGGGGGTTGGCTAAGCTGGGATTATTTCTTTCTTCATTGAATGGTTAAAAAGGATTCTCTACTCCTTATCTCATCTTTATTCCACCCAAATCAATCATTGTCTCCTATACTACATACAAACTCATCTATTATCCCAGGGACCCATATACAATCCCAAGGGTTTCCCATATCTTGTCTTCCTGTTAAGTGACCTAACTGAATTTTATTATAGGCTCCTTGAACCCCAACTATAGAAAGTTATTGAAGTAATTCCTTGTACGAACTTACGATGATATACGAAGCTATCAATTTGGTGTCCATTACAATCTTGGAATCATATCACAATAGATTGTACGTATGGCCAACTAAATTCTTGTTTGTAGGTCTCTCACTTGACATAAGTGCAATTACCAACGTGTCTTCCATTTATATATTTAGTTGTTCGGGACGTTCAGGGACACCCAAAAAAATACCACAAATCTCAATCTCATAGTTTCCAATCAAATTTTTATGATCTGAACCGTTCAATGTGTGCAAAATGTGATTTTAAGGGTGCCCGCGATAAATTAGCAAAAAAAATGACCGGGAAAGGCTTGATTTGAGCAGTTTTTATTTGAACTGTTTAATAAAAAACTGTTTGAAACTGTTCGGATCAAGCTCTTTCCAGTCATTTTTTAGGTGTCCCCGGAACCGCCCCGTTGGTTGTTTTCATAATGTTTCTTCATTTTGACTTGGAGGTCACGGTTCGAGTCGCGGAAATAGCTTCTCTGCTTGCAGGGTTAAGGCTGCGTATATCAACCTTTCCCCAGACCCCTCAATGGCGGGAGACTCATGCACTGGGTTTGCCTTTTGCCCTTTCCGTAATGTTTCTTGAACTGTGCGCAATGTGAGCATATTTATAACCGTGTTGCTCGCGTCCTGCACTATTTGGATTTCCTTTGGAAAAGCTATACATGACGAGGATCTTCAAGGTGCAATTATGTGTATATGACCCTATTTGTTTGATGGTATTCTCATTTTGAGTCACTTATCTTTCATGGGGCGAATATATTCACCTCAATTTGTAGTTAGCAAGAAGTAATTGTTAGTGATAACAGATAGTTGTTTGACTTTTAATGTCACAAGTCATCTTTATGTTCCCAATGGCCACTTGTTAAAGAAAAGGGCTTGTTGCAATCAAGTGTTGTGTATCTGTTGGGGTGATTAGCCTGCGGTTGAGGACATTGGTCATCAAACATAGATTTTAAAGTGGTTGAGAACTAATCAGAGCTACGTATTACAAAAGCCAATGACCATATTGTTTATTGGATTAAAGAAAGGTCATGCGTGATTCATGTACCACTATTTTCACAGATTCACTAAATTATTACTCTTCCTTAGCTAACGGAGTCTTATTTTGTCAAAATACCCGTTTCACGGTTCACATATGTCGTTTTACGTGGTAATCATTTCTTTTTTATGAAGTTTGACAAATTCTTGTCGTTGAAACCAACGTGGTTCATGCACTTGTATGCTGTTGGTATAGAGTAATAGATTATAGCACTATATGTTCATATTGTAATTCATCAATGTATTCTTTATTTTTGTAGAGTTGATGGCAACACAATGATTCTGAGAGATTCTATTTTCGAATCTTGTCTTTCTTTCTTGATAACTATAAGGATATCTGACGTCATACATTGGTATGTACAAAGTTTAGAAGGTTGGAACATGATACTTTAACTCTTTCTAGATATGAAGAAGCCAAAGCAAAAGGTCTCGATAACTATGATAGGGACCAGGAGGATGTTATAGATAGACTTATTGTTGAATGTGATAGGAAAATCACAAGAGCTCTTAAACGTCTTGAGGATACTAAAGCTGCTATTGCGATTTCTGTTTCTGAGGTTACGCAGGTATGGCCAAG
Source organism: Rhododendron vialii (assembly GCF_030253575.1). Taxonomy (NCBI): domain Eukaryota; kingdom Viridiplantae; phylum Streptophyta; class Magnoliopsida; order Ericales; family Ericaceae; genus Rhododendron; species Rhododendron vialii. The sequence continues at coordinate 26,062,704 of NC_080561.1, forward strand.
TGCAAAGTATACACTCTTTTAGTTGATATTTATTGCCTCTCTCTCTCTCTCTCTCCCCTGTTGTGATGATTGATTGATGCTTTTGAGTTGCAGACACCTGAGGTTCTTGAATTATCCAAACAGATTAAGGAGAAGTTGAAAGAAGTTGACCAATATGGTAAGTTCCTTGGGATCTCTGGACCCCTCCTGCTGCCCTGCCTTTTCAAGGGCTTTTGCTGCCCGGAGAGGGCATTTGTAGTAATTTTAACACTCTATGTTTGTGTTGTTTGCTGCATCTTGTTTCAAATTTTGTGCTTGTGTCTGCCACATAAATTGTATTCAAAGTATGAGGTATCCCTCGAATGTCATGATGTCTGGTGACTGGTCTACCTTATTGCATATTTTATATGGTGGGGAAAGCTACTTTTACTGGTGGAACAATTGAAGTTTTTTATATCCATGTAGATCAAAAAAAAAAAACTGATGGTAGTTTTATTTTTGATGGGTAGATACAATTGTATTGAAATGGGGGTACAGGATAATTGTTTTGATGGGGCAGGGTCTGGTTGGCATTACAAAATGACTTCCCTTTTGCTGATATGTTCTCTTTGAATTTCTTTTATTATTTGGTTAGTTTCTTTGCCTATTTGGTCCTTTGAAAGAAAATTATGGTATCCCTGTAGTTCTTTTGATGCCGAATCCGTAGTTGTTTTCTCAATAAGATTGCTCTACGAGTAATGTAGGGTCCAGAGGTTTCTATAAATCTTGCGTGGAATTTGTAATATGTGAGCTTGTTATTTATTTGGTAGTTAAGATCCAGCTATATGATTTTGTTTGGGGGGGGGGTTTTGGTATGGGTGGCCAAAACGCTATTCAGTTGCACTGCCCTTCCCCAAGGGCAAGTGAGGTCATCAAGGAGATATGAGTAAACAAAGTTGTAGAAAGAAGCCCATATAATCTGATCACTCTCAAACCTATCAAAATAAGTAGTCTGATTATGGTCAAAAGATGACACGAATGTTTTTAATGTTGAGGCAGACTTCTAGAGCTTTGTAAACAAATTGAATTTTTCAGATCTTGAAGGAAAGACAGATATGAAAATTCGAGCTTTGGAATAGTGGAAGAGCTTAGAACAGAAAGAGCTGACAAACAGGTAGTAGAGCTTCTCAACATTTATAACTCGTCACTCTTGGATTTTGAGGAAATGCTACCAAGACATGTATTATTTTTCATTGCACTGAATTTTAATTTAGTGCAATTATTAATACTTGATTTAGTCAGATAAGCAGAACTATTATAGCATTCATATTCTATTCCCCATGTTTACGTGATTTTCCATAGAGGTTCTCTTTTTTCTTCTTTCTTTGTACTCTTGAAAACGGATACTCCATTTTTTGCCCATGTCGTGATAGATTATCCAGTCACTCCTCAGATCATGTAGGTTTCTTTTGTCTAGTAACTTTGAATTGGGTAGGTTGGTTAGATATTGGCATTTTTTGGAATTACGTAAAATGGGTATGTATGTTTCCTATGGCAGTCAATGCTTCTTCTGGATGCCTTTAACAAAGATTGAGCTTCCTTGCCTTAGCCACTAACGAATCTTCTACCATTGGCACCCTTGCCTGTCATAGCTCCTGATGCTCGTACACAAGAAATGATAAATGAGAAGCTGAAGAAAGCAGAAGATCTTGGTATGTGTTTCAGTGATGTTATCAAAGTTTGGCATGTTCTTGTTGGATTCATAAATTTGATAGAATATCTTTGCATGTTGTTTGCACTTTGCTTCAATAATATATATTTGATGGTGATTGTTGTATTAACAGTTATAAAGGGATACACTCATGCTCAAAAGTAAGCTGCAAAGCAACTCCCCTGGACCCCCATGAGGGAATATGCTCAGCCTTCTTATTATTTACGTCTCAGAGTCTGAGAGGCTTGGCCTGGTGACAAGTGTGAAATAGTGGTTAGGTGAACAGCTATTGTCGGCCTCTTGGCATATCCCGACCTAACTATTGGCACTTCTCCCTCCTCGTCAATATTGAATGGAAGGGTAGAATTTCTTCACTCTCTTGATGCCTTCGTAGCTATTCCTCGCCCGGTCTTTAGTAGCTTTGACAGACGCAACTGAGACTACTCACAGTTTTTGGGATAGGCAGAATTGACATGACAGCCAGTCGGCAGGGCCTATCTTGGTCTCCTGTTGGGTGCTAAATACTGCCATGTGAATAGAGAGCTGGAATAATTGCCAGACCTCAACTAAACAATGGTGCGGTAAGTTAGCCACAGGGAAATTTCCGTCTTCTTTATAACCTCTGAAGCAAGGGAAGAGATTTGACAAAGTGATTGGTCACTTGATGATTTTTCTATGCAATGCGTCAGTTTAATAGGGACGCGAACCAACTGTTCCTGTGCTATGAATTTCCACAAGTTGACCCGGACTAAGTTTATGCTTCATCCGTTTTTAGGATTTCCAAGTTCCAACTCTAGCTCTAGTAGCTAGCTGGCTTTTCATGTACTGATCAAGAGCCTTCTCTGTGGCTTATCAAATAAAAAATAAAACAAGAGCCTTCTTTATTCTTGGTCCACCAGTATGTTGCTTCTAGTCTTGTATCCTTCGTTGTTGAGAAAAACTTGTTTTGAGTGTTATGGTAAGACCTGACGTGTGGGTTTTATATGTAGCCTGTATTGTGACTTGTGAGCATTAATTCAACGGTGTTACTTCACTTGGTTTTAAATTTTTGTGTTTTCTTCGTGTAAGAGTATACACACCCATGAGTGCCATTTTTGGCAACGAATAGTGCTATTTTGCCCCCAAAAAAAAAAAATGGCATGGTGCTGCACCCATGTTTTGCCTTCTTTTTTTTTTTTGGCAAAATTCATTTTTCCACTATTTTCGACAAACTTTCTTACCTATACAAAAGAGAAAAATACTTCGAACAAAATGGGTGTTCAACATCTCTCTCTCTCTCAAATGGCATTTTTGGCATTTATTCTGCCATATGTGGCATGTGATTTGGCAATTGCGAAATTTGGGAGGAAAATGGGTTTATGGTGTGGCACCCATTTTGCCAAATTTTGTTCCATTTATGGCATTGGCGTGGAATTCTGCCATTTCAACTCCCGGTGCCGTTGCTCTAAGGAGATGGTGGATTTAGTCCATCTAGGAATGCACGAGGGTCCAACACATCTTAACTTCAGGTATGTCGTGGCCTATTCTTATTTGATCTTTGGAAATCTGGGACATGTTTTGGTTATCAGTTGGTGAATTTTTTTTTCAAAATGACATTTTTATGTTCATGCTTCAAGGTTCTTTCTTTATCAGAAGACCCAAAAATAGGTTATACTTAGTCATCAGTTGAGATTGAATTAAGGGTTTATGTGAATTAAAGGCCTCCCTGTGTTAATGTCTTAATTTATTTCTATATTGCGAAATTTGGGAGGAAAATGGGTTTATGGTGTGGCACCCATTTTGCCAAATTTTGTTCCATTTATGGCATTGGCGTGGAATTCTGCCATTTCAACTCCTGGTGCCGTTGCTCTAAGGAGATGGTGGATTTAGTCCATCTAGGAATGCACGAGGGTCCAACACATCTTAACTTCAGGTATGTCGTGGCCTATTCTTATTTGATCTTTGGAAATCTGGGACATGTTTTGGTTATCAGTTGGTGAATTTTTTTTTCAAAATGACATTTTTATGTTCATGCTTCAAGGTTCTTTCTTTATCAGAAGACCCAAAAATAGGTTATACTTAGTCATCAGTTGAGATTGAATTAAGGGTTTATGTGAATTAAAGGCCTCCCTGTGTTAATGTCTTAATTTATTTCTATGCTCTTGTTTGTAAAGTGTTTATAGTTTCGTTGTTATACTATGTTTCTCTTGCCATGATGTCTTGTGAGGGACTAATTGATTGTTTCTCAATGTTTCTTACATTTTCAGGCGAGCAAGGAATGGTCGATGAAGCACAAACAGCATTAGAAGAGGTTGAAGCACGTAGGAAGGTTTTCCTTTTTAACTTGAAGAATTTATCTTAGCAAAGAACATTTTGGAATCGAGGTTTTCTAATATTGCTTTGCGATGATTAGAATTACAATCTGCTGCAGTATGTGTATTTATGTACTGTATACCAAAGAACCAGATACAAGAATGTAGAACAAATTATTCACTGGTTCAACTGAAGCTGGTGGTTTAGTGGTAGGGGTGCTTGTGATGAGGGATGAAAGGGTGGTGGTTCTGGTGGAGAGGTAGGAGAATATAGTTGGATTTTATTTTGTGTCTTGTCTTGTGTGGTTATCTAGCTGAATAACGGCTTGAGGAAGGAAATTTTAGCCATTGAATTTAGATGGATGTTTCATGGTGCATTAGGGTGAGATTTATGTGGTTTTATTTCTACCTGAAGATTTATGTGGATTTACCCTTATTAGGGTGAACTTTTGTATAATTTCATCTGGATGCACAATCACAATCCATATTTTGCATGGATCATTCTCTTGTGAGAATAAGGAGGAATGCTTTTCAGAGTGGACAGAGTATTCTTGTGAAGAAATTGAACAGTCAATTAGAGCACTTGTTCTTCAGTTACACGACTAATTCCTGGTGTCTTAATAACTATTATAACAAGAATTTGGATTGGGTTTCCAGTGCTGGTAGGGGAGATGAGATTGCGACAAAGGGTTATACTCTACTCTGGGGAGAGGGACTCGAGGTTAGACTGGATGGACTTTGCCACCATCACTGTGGAGGCAAAAGGATTACTAAAGAGAAGGTGCTTGCTATCATAAGACCCATAATAGCTCTCCATTGGGACAAAGACCCTAGGTCCTGATGCATTAACTTTGGCTTCTTCTTTTTTTCTGACTGGGTCAAGAAGTGATTGGTGTGCACTGGGTTTTGGGGTAGGGTGGGGTGATAGTACAGCGAATATTTGACACTCTTATAGTCTTTTTGTCCAAGGTGGGAAGGAAAATTGAAGAATACGTCGGTGGGATTGGCTTGGAGACTCAAAATGCCTTTATGGAAAGAAAAATGATTTCAGTATATGCGAACAAGATGGCGAGTCCTTAGAAATGACAAAACGTGTCGGGCTAATTGTCCTTGGTTATTTCTATTCCCTTTGAATCACAAAAGGATAAAAGGTGGTGAACTTCTTTATTCACTGTTAAGTGGTAGGAGAGCCTTAAATTCCATTTTATCTTCAGATGGGGTGGAGTTGGTGTTTTCCTTTTGATGCAGAAGATCTTCTTTATAGTGGGCAGTCAAAGTGAGGAAGTAACAATATGTTACTTCTGATTCCATCATGTCTTATGTGGAACATCTGGAGTGGGAGAGAAACACGTTGGTATAGTTTGAGAGCACATTCTTGGATAAGTTGTGCCAGCTATTGACAGATTCTTGGAACTTTCAGTGCTTTTTCTGTACAAATTACAAGGTTGGACGCTTTAGACCTGGATTGGAAGTGGCTTTTTACTGCCTTTTTAGGTTATTTTTCTTTGCTTTGGATCCGACACTAGTTTTTATGAGCGTATTTGAAGTTTCTTTTGGCAGGACTTTTTTTGTATTTTTGTTATTCTTCATTTTTTTTGTTTTTTTCTAAAGGCAAAGAATGATACGTGGTAAGAATTCCATAAGCCTCATAAAAAGCTGATTCAAACGAAAGCTAAAATCATGTGAAACAAAGAGAACCAAATGGGGTCATGAATCATGGATTCGTATAATGAGTTGTATGGTTTCCGAATTGTATAGTTTTGAGAAATACAGCTACGGAGCTACCGTATGATAAGCATATATGGCTAGGTTTGGTGGCCATTCAGGTTGTGCCATGCAGTACTCTAGAGAAGCATTAACTTTTGCAAGTTGAGATTTTAAGAATCTTGAATGTAGAGAAGTGGAGTGTTACAAACCTTTTGGCATTTTCTAATCCTACCTTTTTGTTCTGTGGCCAAAATTAATGATATTGGACATTTGAAGTGCCCAGGCACGTCATCTATTTGATTTGGGTATTTTTATTTGATCCTTATAGCATATTGGTGTGATCAGTTTATTTCTCTGTAGATCTCTTTAAAAATCTCTGCTACATGCCGTTTTAGTCCTACATGTGCTTATAAGAAATATATGTAGTCTGCTTTTACTTTAGTTGATATGAACGCGTATCTACTTTGGTTCAATATTGTCAGTATTTATCAATAACAACCACATTTGTTTCTGGAATTTTTTTTTTTCCAATATAAATGTATTGGCAGCATCGAGATACTTTGTTCCTTGGTGTGATTTCCTGGACAATTTTTTATATTATATTTTTATTACCATATGATCATTACGCTTCAACCGGGTTATTCTATACTACCTATTAGAAAGCTAAATTCATTATCGTTGAGGTGTTGCTAACATATTTGTAATATCCAGCTGGCTCCCAGAACAGAACCTGTTACTGATTCCTCTAAGTATACTGCTGCTGAGTCCTTTTCCTTGTGTTCTTATTTTCCCTTTTTGCCATTTATGGAGGACATTAACCTATGTTCTTATGTTTAGTTTCCATATTAATCTTTGTTTCAGTTTTAACCCATTATCACATTTCGGATCGTCAATTATTTAGCTGTTTGCAAAAAACATTTTAAGTGAACTGTTTTTTTTTCTTGTTTTTAACAGCAAAGAAGGTTATATTTCATTAATAATAAAATGAGTTGTGCTATATGTACCGACCATGGGGGAGAGAAAATGTACCGACGGCCACCGGACGGCCGTCTCCGGCCACCGGACGGCCGATCCGAGCCGTCCAAAAATTTTAAAAAATAAAACCGAGTGGGTCTATGCGAGAATCAATGGCATCCAAGGTGTGTAGGGTACTTGATCCGAGCACCCATTTTTCATGTATATACAAGTATATACAAATATACACGAAAAAGGGGTGCTCGGATCAAGTACCCTACACACCTCGGATGCCATTGATTCTCGCATAGACCCACTCGGTTTTATTTTTTAAAATTTTTGGACGGCTCGGATCGGCCGTCCGGTGGCCGTCGGTACATTTTCCCTATGGTACCTGTCGGTACCAATAGGATTTCTGTAATAAAATATTACAAGAGGGGGAAAATAGATAAGACAACCTACAATGAACTGTTCATGGCATTGTTTTGAACAATGTGTTTTAAAAGTGTAAAAACATCTGGCTGAAGACCTGGAAGTTTCCCCTTTTTTTTAACTAGATTAAACAAAACTTGTTTGAGCTCGAGGAATCAAAGTGTTTGGAATGAATCAAATCAATCAACAATAGTTCTTATTTTGAAATTCTGATGTTCTATAGACTGATCAGAAGCTGCGCATTTGTGGAGCATTTTTTAGTGTTTATGATAGGTAAATTCTGTATCTTGTTCAGCAGAATTGCGAATATGCTTAATGTCTCTTTAAAGAAGAAATGAAGTAGTTCTGGGGTTTTAAGTACTTCAGCTTTCTTGACCTGGCGATTATACCTTTCATCAGGAGGCTTTTGGGCCCAGTTTTTGGAGGATAAACTTTTGCTGCTAAAGAATGTGCGTTGTTTCCTGTTTTATGCTTCTAGATCATGCTATTATTATATAGAAACTTGTGGGGCAACTGTATCATTTTCTTTATCCTTCCAAGGATCTGAATACGTTTAATGGTATTATAATGTTTTACGTGGTTCAGTGACCGTCATTTAGCAGATCATTTTGGTGGAAAACTCCACTTGGGCTATATGCAAATACATGAGAAGTTAGCTGAGCTCCTGGTAAGATGATTCTTTTTCCCATGTATTGAGTCGAGTTCTTGTGTTATTGTCTTTCCATTTATTAGAAAAGGGCTTTCAAGCTTGAATGAGAAACAAGGGTTTTAAAGCTTTTACAGTTTTTGCTTTTTGTTTGGCATCTTGCTGGGCTTTTGCGATTTATCCTTAACATATGTCACGTTTCTTGCACAATGGGTTGTCAAAAGTAGATTTTGAAAGTGTATCTTGGGGGAAGGGTCAAGTTTGTTTTACCTGTTGTGTATGCCTAAATACTTAAGTTGGTACTCTGGATGTCTTGATTCAGGTGCTGGTATAAATGTTTCACTTTCTTCTGTTGAGATTCTCAGTTAATCTGCATCTGTGAGTTTTTCTTAACTTGGGAAAGGAAGGTTTTCATATTTACTTACCATTTTATGGATCATAATTGGGCTTCACCTTAAAAGAGAAAGCTTGAGTCATGTATTTGTCTGTTAGTTGACTTTCAACTGCCTAAACAATAATGAAAGCTTTCAAAAGAACTTGTAATATGACAGAACCTGTAACTCATACTGGAGCTATCTGGAATTGAAAAAATCTGTTTCTGGCTAGTGTTTAATTCAAGTGTATACAAAGTTTGGCCACTTGCCTTTTGAAGTGAACTTGTTTACCTGTGGAATAGCTCGGACTTGTTCTGGCTTGGTTCTTTTATTGGTTGTAGCTTGGGAGGGAAGCTATGGAGCTTGAGCCATCTGCTGCTCAACTTTGTGGTCTCAGCCTCTCTTGCGCAAACATAGCTTTAATTATTAGGCTTATTAGCTTACGACTTGCTGTCATTCAACTGCTTTTATTTAATCCACAAGAAAATGAGTTGATCAAATGTTTAATATATAATACCCGTATTTTAGAAAAGTATTAATTTTTGCATGGAAGCCATAGGTGGCGTTTTTGTGATGTGTTGTGTGTGCACGTGGATCTCAAGGAAGAGTAGTGTGTGCATGGGGTTGCACGTGGGGAGCAAGTGAGCTGATAAACAATGAGAGTAGGGACATGTGTCATGGTAAAATAAATCTAGTTTGCTGAGTCAATGTTTCTTTTATAAGGTATAGAACACTCACAGTGGGGGGTTAGCTACCGTGCGAGTGTTTTGAGACTGAAACAATTGTGTTTCTCCGATCTCGGCGTTGCCTAAGGTAACAGATTTATTGGAGATAGTAAAATTATGTAAATATTTGAGGAAGTGGGGAGTGACATCTTAATATTTGTCTGTTGTTGGTGGCGTGACTTCATTCCGTTGTGTCGTGGTTGTGGTGTTTCTGGTTTTGGGTGTTACAGTTGGTATTAGAGCATAGGTTTCATGATGATTGTCCAAAAATTTGATTTTAGGACGACGACCTATGGGTAAGTGATGCCAAGTAACTAGTATGAGTTCTTGGTAATTAAGTTAATTTGCTACTGGCTTTCCTTATTGGAAAATCAAAAACAACTCGTGGCTGTGGGAGTAGTATTTAATTTAATTTTAGTATGTGTATCGGAAGAACCATTTCTTGGATGGATACTGGAGTGCCTTTGAAACTAGTCTACGTGGATGGGTATGGGAAATTGGTCCTTGGATATGGGTGTGTTCCCTAAATTTTGATCGTGTATTACTTATGGAACTGTTATTACAATGGGCTTAACTAGTTTAATTTGTTCTTAATCTTGATGCAGTTTGAGTAAATTCTGTGAGGTTGAGGATTCAATGTGGTGTATCATAATAAATTTTGGATTAGAAGGTATGTGTTTGTGATGCCCTGTATTTAGCTAGGACTAGCTTAGTTATGTGTCTGTCCGTAACTGTGGATTTGGCGGTCCATATTACTTCGACTTTTATTTTTACTGAAGGGATAAAGATGGAAGAAAATGGGTTGATCTTCGTGCGGTGTTTCTGAGTAACGTGGGTGAATTTGGGATTTCGTCATTTTGTAAGCATGTGTATAATCATAGCTAAGCACGTGGCACATGGCATTTAGTCGTGTAGGTGATTAAGGAGGGTTGTCTTTAATTGCGGAGGATTATGATATTGTGTGCAGGTTGTGGCTAGCTGAAATATTCGAGCTTGTCTTGGAATCGATTGTCTATAAAATCTTAGTGACGATGTGAGGTTGGCCTTATTGGCGTGATGAATGTCATGGCCTCAGTGGCGTGGGAAATAATAGTATAGCCTTAGTGGTGTTGCTTGTGTGGCAATATATTTATGCCTTAGTGGCGATATATTTATGCCTGTGTGGCAATAATATTTATGCCTTAGTGGTGTTGCCTGTGTGGCGATATATTTATGCCTTAGTAGCGTTGCCTATGTGGCAATATATTTATGCTTTAATGGTGATATTCTTATGCCTTAGTGGCATGGCTGGTGTGATACTATTTTTATATGCCTTAAAGGCGTAACCTTTGTAGTGGAGAATTTTGTGTATTAGTAACATTGCTTTTATAACGTGGATTAACGCGAGTATAACTTTTGTGGTGAGAATTTTGTGTGTATGAAGTTGCTTGTGGGATAAAAATTATGGAGGTGGCCTGCAGTGAGCACGTGAGAAGAAAAAAAAAAGAAGAAAAAAACATTATTGCCAAAGTTGGCCGAGTTATTTATGTTTGTTGACACTTGTGACATTCATATATGGCCTAGAAGTGGGAGGATGGATGTTCAATGAAGTTGGAAGATGCAATCAGAGTGGCGCAGCGGAAGCGAGGAATTTAATTACTTATCTCTAAAGTTGGAAGATGCAATTAGAGGGACGAAATTTCCAAAGGAGGGGATATTGTAATTCTTGTATTTTAGAAAAGTATTAATTTTTGCATGGAAGCCATAGGTGGCGTTTTTATGCTGTGTTGTGTATGCACGTGGATCCCAAGGAAGAGTAGTGTGTGCATGGGGTTGCACGTGGGGAGCAAGTGAGCTGATAAACAATGAGAGTATGGACATGTGTCATGGTAAAATAAATCTAGTTTGCTGAGTTAATGTTTCCTTTATAAGGAAGAGAACACTCACAGTGGGGGTGGGGGGGGGGGGGGGGGGGGGGGTTAGCTACTGTGCGAGTGTTTTGAGACTGAAACAATTGTGTTTCTCCTATTTCGGTGTTGCCTAACGTAACAGATTTATTGGAGATGTAAAATTATGTAAATATTTCAGGAAGTGGGGAGTGACATCTTAATATTTGTCTGTTGTTGGTGGCGTGAATCACTTCATTCCGTTGTGTCATGGTCGTGGTGCCCCGGGGGCTATTACACAGACTAGGAGACAACCGGAAAGCTATTCCCTTGCAACAACCATTGTGGTTTTTGGGGTGTTACAGTTTTAAATGTATGTTCGAAATATTACCTTCCATCAACAAGGCCAGGCCAGCAGCTACTCTTGATCTCCGGAAGCTCCAATATGTTGTGACCTTGGTTTCTATTTTTACAATCCAAGCCTCTCTAGTCTTTCATTACAAGAAGGTTGCTTGTCCTTTCGGTTGCAAAAGGTGATTGTGGTTCACTTGAACTATGTACTTACTTTGGAAGCATGCGACAGAGCTCGGGTAGCACCCTATTTTCTGTGAGCAAGTTTGAACAACAAAATAATCGTGTTGACTTGGCTTATTTACACCCTTATTCAGGAAGTCTTGTGAGATTTTCAATGAAAAATGGTGTTGATATTCTTTTAATTTTAATTTGATACTTCTTCACAATTCAGGAAAACACTCAAATCTGATAATATTGCTTGCTGACTTATGCTGGTAGTGCCATGTTATTTTCAATGGGGAAAATAAGAAACAAATATATCTGGCTGCTGAAAATTTTACTTTATTTTAGCTGGAGAACTCCCGAATGAGTCATGCGTGGAACTTGATTAAGCATACAACTTTAGAAGTTCTTAATGAAATAAGATTTCCTTGGTAAAAGAAGTGCTATTGAGTACTTGTATGTAGCCAACGTCATGAGGTATATAGCTTTATTCTTGGAGTTAGTTTGCTTGCTTCATTCTTAGTCCATCTCAGTGCTTAAATGATATTGTGGGTTTCGTGTTGAGTTGATGCTCAAAGCAGTGTTTTTTACCCAAAATTTTGGCCTTCTGGGGAACGTGATCTCATGCCATTTTCGGTGGACCAATCTCTATCATTGGATGTAAGGGATTGTAGACACATGCATCGCACATGCTCCTTTCTTAGTGAAGTGGTACATAATGACACAATTGACATCAATTGACACTAGTTCTGGTAGTTTGCCTAATTAATATTCCAGCCTCAGAACTGTTGCGTGATGCATGAATTGCAATTATTTTGCCTGTGGGGTGCACTGTAGCATTAGGCTTATGCCCGTTCAGCTCAATCTAATTTAAAGATTGTTTATATTGTAGCCTTGGAGTTGCTAATAGATTGATTCCTGGTGGTGTAACTTGGACATAAGTATATATGTGTTCAGATCACCCAGTTGAACACCGTTGGTTTTTGGTGCGGGGAAATCATTGCTGCACTTACATGCCGACATAGTTCTGTCACTATTGGCATCATGATCTTGGTTTGCATTTTTGACATAAGAAGATGCCCTTTTGTGAATAGAATGTATCCATATTTACATATGTGTTTATCAAACGTATCTTTTTGTCACTGACTCACTGGTTCTTGAGTGGGAGTTGAAACTTGAAAATAAAGTTGCTTATGCTTGTGTACATAAAAATCAAAGGGGCTGGCAAGTAGGTTAGTTTTGCTGCTTAGAATCCATACTAAATGAAGTAAGTTGAATAGCAACTCATTCAATTAATCTCTCAGGATAAGAGAGAAAAGAAGAAGGCATATGAAGATGAGAGAAGGTAATTTTTTTTATTTCCGTATTCATTTTTTGTATTTTTTTTTTTTGATTTATGGGATTTAATGTCTAGATACAGTGGGTTCCGAAACACTTTACTGGCATTGTGGGGGTAGGGGTAGTTATTACTGTCTTAATGCGTGCTTGCACTTATGAAATTGTATGAGTCAAGTCTGAGCACATCTTTTCCTAGCACAGATCAAAAGAGCGAAGTCGAGAGCGGCACAAGGGAGCAAGCAAGGATCGTGATCAGAGAGAGAGCCGTGAACGGGGAAGGGATTACGATCGTAGGAGCAGAGATCATGATAGGCATTATGATCGTGATCAACAGTATGATAGAGAGCATGAGAGAGGGAGAGATGGGTCACACACCTATGATTCAAGGAGCCACCGGAGGTCACGCTCATGGTCAAGGGAACGACCCGGGGACTATGTTTGCCACTGGTATGCCTTGTTCTATGCATATATATCAATTTCTATTGGTGCATGAGCATCATCACTATTGTTTCTATATGCCTCTCTGTGTTTGCAAGTTATGAGGAACTGGGTTCTGAATTAGAAGCCTTAGTTATACAGACTTCTACAGTTTGGCATGATTATACTGTGACTGTTTTGCATTTGGACGTGCTTGATCACCTTATCAATACATTTATTAAACTTATCCTTGAGATGGGGCCCTCCTATTTATGAGACTAATTCTTGAATTTTATGAGAGAAAGATAAAATGGTTAATTCAGATGGTTCTAATTTGCCCAATTGTCTTAATTTTTGTTACACATAGTAGGTACTCTTAATGTTTAGTTCCTTACCTCTGCCATTGAGGCTTGTGCTTTTCATCTTTGTCCTTATTTCTTCTTCTTTAATTCTTGGTAGCCTTTTGTTGTCATTTTGGAAGCCAAAAAAAATTAGAACTAAAAGAACAGGATCTGCAATTTTGGTGGTATGTAATGTTTTTTGTTTCGGTTGGGATACTTCCATGCTCTAGGACTTAGCAAACATTATGCTGTTCAAAAAAAGACTTAGCAAACATTATTCTGCTTTCGGAAAGTAGTGACAAAGAAACTTCTTGAGAAATGCAACCAAGTGTGGGTATCCAAAAGAGGCTTGCCACGTGGCACTTACCGGAGGACCCAATATCCCACGGGTAAGGCAAGCAAGCTCCTCCAGATTCACGACTCCTCATACCATGCAAGTACTCTTGACTTCATGGACCTTCATATTGGGAACTCCTCCGCGGAGTCTCCAAAATACGACACTACGAGGCATATTGACATGCTCCGCTATGTTCGCTCTCCACACAACAAATAAGGCTGTCATGAGCCTGGCGACTCTCAAAGAATCCTTGTGATACCCAGGTCGAAAGCAGGGCATGGGGTAAGCGGTACCCTGCTCGGGACCTACGGAGGTATGTGGCTTGGAGGCTAGAGTGAGGGGACTGTCATGACTCATCTCTATGAGGCGAGTTCCACCTTGACCGACCATAGAGAGAGAGAGGGGCGCCGCCTACGTCCCTCGATGTTTGCCTCAACTACCATCATCATTACCACAACCATTGTCATTATAACCACAACCATGCCTATATCAACCACCCCTGACACCAACAGATGGTAGATGATCAGCTTAGCTGCCTCTCCATGGCCTACCCATCCCTCTGAGCTCTCTATCCTCTGGCAAGCCTATCCCTCTGGATTGCCATCTGTGAGGCACCACCAAGAGATAGATGACATCCAATACGGCACATACAATACCTACAGATACAGAGTCCTAACTCTTTGGTTGACCAATCTATCCACTGCCATCCTCTCTCTCAACGGCCGCCCCAAGCTTTCTCCTCCACCTTCGGTGGTCCCGAGCACTGTTGTAGAGACCGCCAAATACCTGGAGGGCGACCTCAAGTACTCTTCCCACCACTATGTACTGTTGTAGCGACCGCCATATACCTGAAGGGCAACCTCAAGTACTCTTCCCACCATTATACTCTGCTGGGGAAAAGTGGTGCTCACTATAATGCCTCCAAAGAAAGTAGGAGTTCAAGGACAAACTGGTGTAAAAGTGACAAAAGCTTCATCTGGGCCTGTCTTAGAGGAGATACAACCCATTCCACAGACCGCCATCATTGAGCAGCTACGTTCGGCAACTGAAACTCTCGCCACGATGCAACAAACGCAAACTCTCTTAATGGAGACTTTGCTCACGCTACAGAAGAAGGCCTCCGATCCGTCGGCACCTCAGGTGGACGCAGAGGGATCCCATCCCTTTGTTCACAAATTGAAATCCTCGAAAAACAAGCTGCACAACCTCTCTTGGCAAAAGAGAAACCCCTTTCCTCCTCCTATTGGCACATAGCACCAAACACCTTCTGCCATGGAGTTTGGCTAGCTAAAGCGTCCCTCCTTCCAAAATAAGACGAGCCCGACCCCTATCACCTTGGAGTTGGTTCGAGAACTCATCCAATCAAAAAAGACCCCCTCCCTTCCACTCCAGACATTGGCGCTAGTCCTCTGTATCCTTTGGTGGTTGCGAGTATGCCTTACCAGGCTAGGTATACGGTCCCTAAGTTCATCCGTTTTGACGGAAGGAAGGGAAACACAAAAGAGCACGTCATTCGTTTTATGGATAGCCTCGGCATCCATAGTGGTGATCGTAATTTGAGGTTACGAGAGTTCTCCAAGTCCTCGCATTTGTACTTGCATTTTACATGTTTGAGGAAATGTCCGTAAGACTTGTGTATGGAGCCCATCTTGCAACTTCTATTAGATTTTGATAAATGAGTTGATTTCATTAGTGGATCAAGCATTAATTAATATGTCATCAATATCGTGTAAAATTTGGGTCTAATGGACAATGCTTGGTAACTGTTTGATAAAACTCAAGAATGAAATTTATTGCTTCTTCCTTCCCCGCCCGCTCACAAACATTCTTAAGAGTTTGTGCTTGACTGGCCAATCAAAATTTTAATTCCAAAAACAATGTGATTATGTATTCGAACCGTGCTGGAAGGAGGACCGTGCACTAACTTTAGGATTACCTTGCTGTTTTAAGAAAAAATAGTGCCATGACATTTCCTCAATGTTTGGGAATTAGTTTAGGAGAACACTGGTAAATCTCAACGGTGGAACCCGTGCCAAAAATTCTGTCATCTTATCAATATTTTGCTTTCCTAATATATCCAATCAGCATTTATTTTTGTAACACTCTTATTGTTTTTGTTTTAGAAGACTATTTAGCAAAACAGGAAAATAACCGACAACCACCCATCAAGAACCGCTAGACCCATTATCTGTAGTTGTTCTACTTGTTTTGCAACTATGAACTTGGATTGTTGTTCCTGAATCTTTCTAAAGAAATTTCCCCCATTTTATTTGGTCCATCCTACTTTTTTGATTAAACCTTTTTTATTTGCAAATCCTAAATACTTTTAAAAGCAAATATTCCCGTATTTGGCTTGTTCCTTTTGATCCTACAATCAATATCCAATTTTGTTGGTATATGCCAATAGAGAGGAGTCATATCTATTGGACGACTTGGATATGCAAGATGAGGGCCGATACCAGAAAACATAGTGTGAATAGCGGGACAAAAGTCCGATGATATTAATGTCATATTCTTTGTCAGTTTTGTTGGGTCCTTCAAAATAGCTTGATGGTTATATATATGAATGGTTGATTTCATAGACAAAGGGATTTAATGCACTTGCTGAGCTAATCATTCAAAATACATAATGGCAGAGGCCATGCCAAAAGTGATCAAAGGTAAATTTGTTGACCTCAAAAACTAAGACAAATTGAATGACATTATTTATGTGATTGAGCAAACAAGCCCATAGCCACCGCCAATATATATAGGGAGTTTATAAATGCATCTGTGAATTTACTGCATGTAATGTTTACTAAATAAAGCCACAAAATTTTATAAGAATTTGCTACATACAACCCAACAAATAATCAAGAACTTCCAAAATCACCCTGGGTTATCCCTTTTAACTCTCCCCATCCCCCTTTCCTCTCACGTCGTCATATTTGAACTCTAGAGTTTGAAATTTTGGCAGCATTTGAAGTTTTAAAATATGATATTGTCAGTAAATTTCAAACTCAAGAGTTTGAAATTTTATTATAATTTCACGTTTTAGAATATGATATAGTGTATAGGTTTCAAACTCTCGAAACTCTAGAGTTTGCAAACTCTAGACAATATGGAGAAGTGATAAGTTTCAAACTCTAGAGTTTGCAAATTTAGCATAATTTCAAATTTTAGAATCTGAAAATATCAGGACAGAACCGGTTTAAACATGGAGGAGTGATTATTGTCTACAATATTCAAACTCTAGAGTTTGAAATGTTGGCATAATTTCAAGTTTTGTAATCTGACAATGTCGGGCCAGAACCATTTAAAAATGGAGGACTAATTATTATCTACAATTTTCAAACTCTAGAGTTTGAAATTTTGTCTGAATTTCGAGTTTTAAAATATGATATTGTCGTCAATTTTCAAACTCTAGAGTTTGAAATTTTGGCATAATTTCAAGTTTTAGAATCTGACAATGTCGGGACAAAACCAGATTAAAAATGGAGGAGTGATGAGTTACTTGTTGCTGTGATTTCGGCTCTAAAACTACAACATCCATGGCTACATCTTCCTTGTCAACTTCCATTTCCATTGCACAGCCTTCTAATCCCCAATCAAAATGCACATTGCTCTCATATGTTGGGTCAAAGACTTTTTCTCTACCAATGGAGGGAGAAGAAACAATGAAGGTTTCCATTGAGAGTTAGGAGGTGTGAGGTGAGAGTTTGGAGGCAAATGTGGACTGGGTTTATGGTGGGAGGTGGGAGCTCCTGGAATGGTGGTGGTGAACCTGGAACAGAAGTAGGAAGATGAAACCTGGAAGAAGAAAATGGAATTGAAAATATGGAGGGAAATGTGGGTTATGGGATATATGTTTTAGATGTGGTTATATGTTTGTGGTTGTATGTAATAAAAGTAGGGGTATTTTTGTCCATTTTTGTAAGGGCATTTTTGTCCGAATATTATTTACTTAAAAACAAGTTACATGCAGTAAATTTGCGGTTGCATTTATAAACTCCCTATATATATCCACATACCTGTATGTTGAGGGAAAATCCCGAGGGAAACGTTTTACCACAATGGGTCTCTCATTTAGTGCTTTACGAGCTTTATCTGGAGATGTACTTATTTTATTAGAAGATCTAATGTGGATTGAACTCATCATAGACTAGGACGTGAGGACAGTACTTCTGTGAAACGAAAAAGGAAAAACTAATCTACATTCTATGATATTTGTGTAAGTAGAAGGACATGGATACACACCAATATATGGACATGAAACATTCTTAGATGTTCCGTTTACTTTTTTTGAAATGACTGTATTAGGTGCAGATTACTAACAGACAGATGCTCTAAGGTTGGCTAGCTCATTAGGTCTGCATGGACTCCTTGAGCTTGATGGTGTTTTTTTTTTTTTTGTCTGGAGACAGAAACTGCTCAGAAATCTCTCTTATACTCCTCTTGATTGTTAATTTTAGCGTTTCCATAGTCGTAAGTCGTAACCGATAGGACTTAGGAGGGTTTCCCTGCAATGCCATCATGCCACATCTAGACTAGAGTGACTTTTTTTTTTTTTTAAGTTGTGTACCCCATAGGATTCCAAAGTGTCTAAACTCTAAATTAACAAAACTTTAGTTTTGCCCTTTTTCTTCTACTTATAGTCAACTCAGCCCATGCAACTAAAATCTTCTAACTGTTAGCACAAAGTTGCAACATAGCTTCTATCGTTGTCTCTCTCTCAATTTCTCTCTGACTCTGCCTCTCTCTCAATCTTTGTATGTCTCTCTCTCTCACTGTGTGTATGTATGTGCGTATTATTCCTCTCCGTGTGTGGGTATACATACATAACTATTCCTTGTTTGCTCTTTATACATAAGTATACGAATTGCATACATACAAAGATGTTTCTGGTGCCAAAAATATTGCAATATGTCAAACCCTCTAATGCTGAAGAATGGAAATATGTCAAATATATTGACTAAGAATAATCTCTTAGTGTTGTGCATGTAGACATATATATACCTACAAATCAGAAACAGGGATAGTATGTTTGCAAGCTGAGGGGTATCAATGCAAAATTAAAAGGTGGGGATATTGCCAAACCAATTCCCATACTCAAACACGCAATAAGATTCAAGGCATTTGGACTACACATTCTTAGACGAATATCAAAGTTTATGGTGAGAATTGTATTATCTCCTTTGCAAAATTTACAAGGGTCACTTTGGACTAACCCAATCGGAGATGATATAGAGCTCAACAGTGTTTGATGATTATGCCATGAAAAAAATTTCAACTGTGATTCTCAGTTAAAATGTACTTCATCTCCCGTGAGGCAGCCATTAACAGCATGGGTTATTCAATGAGTAGGTTGGATATAGATTCTGACCAAACTATGCGACAATGAAAAGACCACTTTGATGCTGCTGGCAGCCATAGCCCCCAAAGCCGTTCAATTCTCTTGACCATGAACTTGCTCAGGCAACAATGCTCTAATCAGCACCCCCTGAGCATCTGAGCTGGATCCTGCCGAGTAAAAGGGAGCGCATACCGGTACCCGTGCTCCATAGTATGCTGGTTTATGTATAGTCATCTAGATCTTGTCAACTATATGACAGCTTTTGTCTTACATTGTCATACTTATACTGCTTAAGTTACTGAAGATTTGAATTGGATCCTCCAATGCAGCGACATTGTTGAAATGGCAAGCTACGCACCTCTGTTTGTGAATGCCAATGAAAGACAGTACATTTTCCCTTCTTTTTCTCTACAACTTTTTCATCTGATCTCTTTATGTGTTTCTGTAGTAATTTGAACTAGTATGCTAATATTATGTTCAATACAGGTGGAACCCAGATGTGATTGTTTTAACTCCTACCAGCTGTAAGGAACTCCCAGTTTCTGGATGCAACACTTTTTTCCGGAGTCAAGTGGTGGCACTCTGCTTAATTCAACACTACGAGAAAATTCTTCAAGTTCCCTAATTGCTTATGCTATTGCTTGGAAGATAACAAGAATTACATGAGAATAAAGGTTTAGTTTACATTTTCCCTTCTAATGTTCTTGCTTAGTCCCAAATACACATGAATATGATCACAAATGTCAAATGGGGATTGGTAGTTTTTCATTTGCTAGACTATAAACAAATATACCATATCGCTCTATCTTTGATCGTCAGTTTTTACTTAAGAGTTTTATGGCCTACAGAACTGGTATTTTTGTTACGAGAGATACCATGAGTCGAAATTCCAGGCTTTGAATGCCTAGCATAAACTGTTTTTATATTGATAGGGGGCCGCGAATTCAGTGATAAAACTTTTTGAGAGTGGCCACTTTGTCCTTATATTCAGATTGAAGGTTAGGTGTGTTTTCAGTCTTCATCTACCCACAGCCCCGCACCCCCATTGATTAGAGATTATATGGGTATTGTTTTATTGGCCAGTGCTAATCACATTGATATTATGAGAAACAAGTTTGCGACATGTCTCTCTGATCTGTTGGTGCTAGTTTGAAAGGAAGTAATTCTCTCCTTTTGATGATGAGACTTGTGAAAGTAAAGAAAAAGGAACAAAAGGATACTGTGGGAATGAAATCAGTTACTAGGGAGCTGAAGAGTTCGGGGGGGGGGGGGGGATTTTTTCTCCCTCTTCCTCTCATTTTCTCCTGAAATCATAGTCGGAATTCCTGTCATCATGGATTAGGCTTTGCTGTGCTGCATGTGTTGAAGGGAGGACAATTTTCAGATGTCCCAAAATAAGGTTTTATTAAATATTGTATCTCTTCTGTGGTTGTATACTTGCTTTCCATTGTTCTGTTCTTTACTTTTACACTATTGTGAATGCTGCTAAATGTAAGTGGCACAGCTCTGATTCTTGATACTTTTGTGAGCCTTGGAGTTGTTTAATTAGATCTCACACTGGACCTAAGTTAATAAAGTGTCTTTTGCAGCAAGGACAAATTGTACATGTCGGTGCCTCAATGAGATAAGACCTTAATCACGCTTCTGTGAATAGAATCTATGTGACGTTTGGGCTTCATCAAATGTTTCACTACATCTGGGAAAGATAGAGAATGCTGATGAGATCTTAATCAAGCATGCAGGTGTCAGATTGCAGGTAAATATTCTTCCCAATAAGACACACACACACACATCCGTGTAATATTTACGTACAAAAGTATCATACTTCTCAACTTGTTTCTAATTTGCTCATGCAGTATTTTGGGTTCTGCACTTTTTCTACTCTCTCAATAGTGTCTTCTTGTTGGGTTTGGGCTTTTGGCACATAATATTGGGATTGTCTTGGTCCAACCCCCACATTCAGTAGTAGCAGTTAATTTTTTTGGTTTGCAGTTCCGTTCCTTGCAAATAGATAGATCACAGATACGCTTATAATTGGTGTTTTGGGTAAAATTTCTATTTATAGTTTTCATTTGGTTTTTCTGGTTTTATTGTTCTTTTGCTTTTTTTCTTTTTTGGTAATTATTGTACTTGTGCTGGCTTCATTTTAAGCCTGAGGGAATTTTTCTTGAAATTGCATGTGCACTGACACTAGTTAAGATAACAACAAAACAAACATTCGTATACAAAAAATTCCAATTGCCCACGATGAGTTTTCAAGCCACTGTTTTGAATCATTGCTGCCTTGAGGAACTGTTAAGCGGGCTGGGTTAGATTAGTGGAAATGGCCCCTTGATGTGAGAATCCGGTTTGGGCTTTGGACTACAAATACAAGTATGTAATATGTTGTGTTGAAATTATATTGAGTGTGGAGTGGTTAAGTAGATTCTAGGTTAAGAACTTAAGACATTAAGATGGGCAGTCATTTTATTTGTTTCTACGATTGTCTAATTGTATTTAGTCCTGTATTTACTTATTTTTCTAGCTTTTTGTTTTGTTCACTTCTGGGTAGAAATGCCATTGATCCTATACCCCTTGTTACGCTGTAGAATTCCAACTTTCCCAAAAGATACATAAAGTAAAAGGGAAAAAATACTGATTAGTATCAGAATATGATTTGGGTGTACACAACACCTTAGATGCTGTTTGCTGCTGCCAGCTTTGACGTTGCCTCTAACAACCCGGAGCCTCCCACTCCAAAAAACAAATATCTCCAAACTTATATTGAAATCGGTACCCAGCAACAATTAGTTAAGGGAATATAAGATAAGTTTGACTAGACTGTTTGCATTGTGACCTCCAGGGTACCTCACCATACTTTTAATGTACCATCGCCCAAGCAATATACATCCATTTAACGTCTTGTTGAAAATGGTTGCACCATTTTGTACGGAAAGCAACCCCTGTGAAGCATACTTTCTTGAAGGTATGGTTCCAGGATCACTTAGTATGCTGACTTATAAATTAGTTTAGGTATAGACTGTCGTGGAAGGGGATGGTTTGGTTCACTTGATATTGCAGAGTTTCTGGATCGGAAAGTAGAGCAGTTTTGTTCTTCTAAACATCATCCAACAACAGTGACTTGGCAATTTAGTGTGTTGAGGAGAAGCACAAAGAGTACAAGAAAAAGGAAAATGGAGGAATGCTTCACCCTAGCAAGTGTACAGTTGAACCACACAGACCCAAAATAAAAAGTTTTGTAGCTCAAAATCATACTAAGAAGTAAGAAGGCTACTTGCAGCCTCGCAGGAATATAGATTTCTGATATTTCTCTACCAGAACCAAGACTCCTCAACAAGTGAGTTAAAAAGTTCAACAATTTTCAATATTCAACGCATACTAAAGACTTCGAAAGAGAATGTCAATCTAAGAAAGACTCCAAAAGAGAACTGTATAAGATCAATTGGGTAACATGCCCACCGCGGATGTAACTACAGTCCTTGTGCGATGGGACATATTCTCAACTCATGCCATGTTACATATTGTTAATTTATTCATAGATTCCAAGGTTGTCTCACTTATCTGTGGTACATACTCAGTATTTTGAACTCAACAAATTTCAGTGTTTTCTCACTTTGGAAATTTCCCGGTGTGGAGATGAACCGTCAATGCTATGATATCAACTATATGTTCTGTTGTGTAATACTGAACAATATTCTGAATATGTTTTTGCTGTGAGATGTGATGCATTTTTTTAAAATTTCTAGCCATTATGTGGAGATAAGTAGATAACAGTCCTTGACAAGGATTTCAAGGGAACAAGGTCTGGAGTTAGAGCCAGAAAGTTCCAGAGTAAGGATGTCTAGTACGTAGCAGAACCCATTGGTGCATCACATGTAGGCAACCGGTTAGTCTCTGTGGACGAAACATAGTTTGTGCCAATTGTCGTGGAGGATTTGTTCTAAAACGTTGCCGAAAGCATCAGGTTTTCTCATGGTAAGCCGTACAGTCATTAGAAATGATAAGCATCCTAAAACATCTGCATGTGCATAGCTTGGTCATGATGCCATTTTTGGATGAGCGCGGCCCCCCTTTTTGCTTAATGGTCAGAAAACGAGTCCCGGTGACCTTAATCTTTACCAACCGGCCAGCATATCTCTCGGAACATCCAATCTAAATTAGCATCGACAGATGTGTTCTTTTATACTTAACTTTTATTTCAAAAATATTATCATAGTTTATTTTATTAACTAGTTTACATAGTTAAGTTCTAGTAAAATAAGTATCAAACCTACATTCTTGGCACAATAAACATATATTCAACAATAAATTCACAAAGTTAATAATAAATAAACATAATGACAGTGAACAACTGAACATGACCAAAACAGAACACAACTACCTCACAAAGCAATCATATCAAACACAACTACTTCTATGGACTTAGTAGCAGAGGGACAAGTGATGTGTGATTTTCTGATTGGAAGTAGGAGTTTATAGGAAGAAAGAGTGAAGGAGAGAGTGGGGGTGGGTGAGAGTGAGGGATGGGAGAGAGGTGGTATGGAGGAGGTGAGGGAGGGCTGACGGGGTTGTTGGAAGGGCAGAGGAGGTGAGGGGTTTTCAACTGATTTTAAATAAACATTATGGACTTTTATAATTATTTTATGTAAATTTTAAATGTTACAGCTGGTGAGATAAGCAACGAAATATTTCAGAATAACACGTTCAAAAAGTCCTGCTAGTACAATGATTTAAGCCCAAGAACTAATTAGGGTTAGAACAATTAAGGTTGAAAGATGATTTAGAGCAATGTTATGCATACAAATGACACAAAATGATTCTGTGACATTCATATTTTGCAATTATAGTTTTGAGAAAAGACCACGTCCAATAGCTTCCTTATCCAAGGAAATTTTGTATACTTAGTTGTGATAATTTTCTTAAAATCCAATTGATGTACAGAATTTAAACTTGGTTGAACGACTCCACATGTTTTTCGTTGTTTTAGGTCTACATCAATACATACTATAAGCAAATGTGTTTTTCTACATTTTTTATTTTGTTGTTTATAAAAAATAAAGAGAGAGGGAGAGAGAGAGAAATGTGGGGAAGTGGAGGAGAGAGGGAGGGAGGGAGGGAGGGAGAGACTTGGGGGTAATTTGCTACATTTTTTATTTTTGTTGTTTATAAAAAAAATAGAGAGAGAGAGAGAGAGAGACTTGGGGGTTGAATATGGAGGAAAAATTATTCTATGCCCTGCAGGGGCACCGTCATGTGGTACTCCAAATTCGTTTTCCACCACACGTCTTTCAGTGCATAGAATGAGACCAATGCTAGCATGCATCGAACACAGGACCGAAAAAGTATTAAACTGTATGTTTTTTATCACTAGCATTGTGCCCATTCGGTACACGGGGCCGAAAAAAACCAATGTGATTCTTTTATCCCGTGCATTGAATGGGCACAAAGCCACAAATGCTAGTTCAAAGGTAAACAAAAGTATATTGTTTTTAAATAAAACCAAAGTTTCGGATAGCAAAGTGAACTTGCAAAACCTATGGGACCAATATGGTTTCCCCTCACTACCAGAAAATATGGCTATAGTGGAGCCAAAAAGGCGTCACTAATAGTTGAAATGTTATCGCTAGAGGTTTTAACTGACAATAAAATTATTGTAACAAAGATTCCACTATATGTGTGTCGCTAAAAGTATATAATCGCACCTTTTGAATTTTGTCACAAATGCTTACTGTAGTGACAAGTTAGTAAGTTGTCATTAAAGACACACCTTATGTGACTTAACACACAAATTGGAATCGACCCAAGAACCTTGTGTTATTGCGGGTGATTTCAACTGTATACTTTCTACAGATGCGAAATTTGGAGGGGTGGAGAGGGATGACCTTGCTATGGAGGATTTCAAATTTTCAATCGCTTTGTGGAGGACAATGACTTGATTGATATTGGTTATGTGGGTTATCCATTTACATGGAATAACAAGAGGGGAGGCAGAGCAAACATTCGTATGCGCCTTGATAGGGCATTGGTGAATCCCAGGTGGAGGATTGAATGCCCTAATGGGACTCTTCTTCATCTCCCGCCCGGGGGGTCAGATCATTGCTCTATTCCATTAAGGTATGGACCTGCTAATCCAGCTCGTATGTCGATGTTTATGTTTGATTCACGTTGGGCTGGTATAGAAACTTGTGGGAACATTGTTAGGTCCTGCTGAGCTGAATCTTTTGTTGGTTCGAGGTGGTTTTGTATTCAACAGAAAATCAGGTTATGCCGGAAGAAAATCAGGCAGTGGAGGGCCTCTCAGAGGTTAAACTCCAGTGTCAGACTACGTGAGCTGCAACATCAGTTGGATTATGAATATACCGGGGACGAATTTAATGCAGATGCATATAGAAGAATAGAGGATTGCATTCAGATAGCCCATGGTGAGGAGGAGGAATATTGGCGAAAATCTCTTGGCTTAAGAGTGGGGACAAAAATACCGCTTTTTTCCATGCGAGAACGATTCAGTGTTGAGCTAAAATTCATGGGTTGGAGGATAAGGATGGAATTTGGAAGGATAATGGTACCGAGGTAAAAAAGATTATATGTGATTACTTTCAGCATATTTTCTCATCTTCTAATCCTTCATCTACTGAGGAAGTGGCAAATGGGATTCAACCCAAGGTCTCGGATGGGATGAATGCCAGACTCATGATCTCAAGGATGCCATTCGGAGTTTTATGCACTCAGGTAAGCTCTTGAGAGGTATGAACCACACAAATCTAGTTCTTATCCCCAAGGTTAAATGTCTGGCTAACATGATGCAGCTTCGACCCATCAGTTGTGTAATGTGGGTTACAAAATTCTGGGCAAATCGTCTTAGTAAAGTGCTGCCTTCAGTGATCTCCCCCAACCAATGTGCTTTTGCTCCAGGGCGAGTGATTACTGATGACATAATTATTGGACAAGAGCTCTTCCATCACCTTAAGAACCGTAGGTATGGGAGAGTTCATGATGTGGCCATAAAACTTGATATGAGCAAAGCATGTGAGATGACAGAGTGGAATGGATTTTTCTAGAGAAGATTACGCTTAAACTGGGGTTTCATCCGAAGTGGGTGGGGTGGATCAATGAGTGTTGGCGACTGTTTCTTTTTCAATTCTGCTTGACGGACAGATTTCGGGATATATTCAGCCATCCAGGGGGTTGCGTCAGGGCGACCCACTAGCTCCGTTTCTGTTTCTTTTGTGCGGGGAAGGACTGTCAGCTCTGCTACGGAAAGGAGAGGAAGACAGGAGTATAACAGGTGTGCGGATTCATAGGAACAGCCCTGCAGTCAGCCATCTTTTCTTTGCCGATGATACGCTATTGTTTGGGGAGGCTTCTAATCAGGCAGTTGCGAATATTAGATGTATTTCGGAGGTCTATGGTAAAGCTTCGGGACAAATTATTAACTATGGGAAGTCATGTTGTTTCTTTAGCAGCAATACATCAGTGGATATACGGGGTTGAGTCAACTTTTGGGGATCCGGCGTGATGTTAATTTGGGTGCGTACTTGGGTCTACCAACTGATCTTAGCCAGACTAGACACAAGACCTTTTCCTACATCAAGGATGGCATGAATGGAGGAACGGAAGGGTGGAACGAGATATCCTTAACAATGCAGGGAAAGAAGTGATGTTGAAGTCTAGACCCACCTGAACTATGCCATGTCATGTGTGAAGCTTCCCGTTAAACTTTGCAATGAGCTGAGCTGAGCTGAGCTGAATGCATTAATTGCACGGTTTTGGTGGGGTTCCAAGGGGAGTAACAACAAAATCCTTTGGCTTTCCTGGGCTAAAATGACGGAGAAGAAACATGATGGTGGTCTGGGATTTAAGGATCTCAGATGCTTTAATTTAGCTCTCCTTGCAAAACAGGGGTGGCGACTTATGCATGGAGGGGACAGCTTGCTTCGTAGAGAGTCCTAGAAGCGAAGTACTACCCTCGTTGCTCTTTTATGAGGGCCTCTGCTAAACCTAGTTGAACAGCATTGATGCTGAGACGTAATGGACTGATGGAGCATAGAGAAGGAGGAGAAGGGAGCAACCGAGAAGGAAAAAGGATCTTTGGAGGAGCGTTTGGCAGCTCCCAACTCAAGGTAAAATTCAGCATTTTATTTGGAAATGTTTTCATGATATAGTCCCCGTCAAAGATGTGTTAGTTAAAAGAGGTCTGGTTTATGATGTTTTGTGTCCTCGCTGTAAGGAGGATAGGGAATCTGTTATCTACCTATTTGTCAGACATATTGCCTTTCGAACCACAAGGCACTAACTTGCTAAAGAAACAGATCATACAATTTAGCCAAAATAAGTAACAAATATACACTAAATTAAAACCATACAAATCTTGATGATATTCATAACCAATAAGTAACATTTTTTTTTTTTTGAACGGCAAAACAGAATTTTTAATAATCTTTGAAAATAAATTACAAGGCATCGAGCTGGAGAAGAGCAAACTCACAAAGAGGCAACTTCACTCTCCAACAAGGCAACAATCATATGCCGCAAGGACCCAAAGGGAGAGAATAATTATAACAATACAAGGTTGGCAAGAAAAGGACAACTTAATTAGTTTCTGAAAAAGAACAGAGCAAGTGCTTGTTTGGCAACCTCTTTTTTGCATTTTCAAGTTTTGGGTGTTTGGCAAGGGCCACCCAAAACTCATTTTCTAGAATGATTTCTAGTACCCAAAAAAGCAACCAAGAGGGGGTGAATAGGGTTGCTAAAGCCAATAAAGATTATCTCTAACAATTTTTTAATCAAAACAATATGAGTAAGTAAAAGAGAGAGAGTTAGAGAGATAAAACCCGATTATAGTGGTTCGGCCTGGATTTGTCCACGGTCTGGCCTAGTCCACTTCTCCACAAGCAATTACTTGAAGGTTCCTTTAATCTTCAAAAAGATTACAAGCAGTAAGTCTTGTAAGTGCTTACAACGACCTCATCCCCTAGCTTCCCGAGTTGTTAGTACAACCGCAAGAGTTTTCTCTGAAAACCTCTCAAAAACAATAACACCCAAATTCAACCCGAATTTGGTCTTCTAAGCTTTCAAGTGTTTGACTCAAACACTCGCTTAGGAATTACAAGTATGTAGAGAAATTTGAAGCTCTCAGATAACAATAACCTCACAAGGTAAATATGAAAATGGAAGCTCTCAACTTATACAAAATCTCTCTCAAGATAGATATGAAATTGTGGGCTTGATCTTTAGAGAATTTGCTTGGGGTGATATGGAATGTTGTAGTTTGAATCCCCCCTCATCAATGAGTTCTTTGAACTCTTAGAGCAAGTTTATCAGATGATGTAAAATGGTCATTTTGGCTATTTTACGAAAGGAGAACTAAAAGAACAAGTTGTAGAGGAGGAGGTAAAAATGGAGGTAAAATAGCTTTGAAGAATTGGTTAGGTATTAATACCTAACAACTGTTCATCAGGAATCCCATTTGTTTGATTATTTAATTCTCTTTATCACCCTCTCCCTTTCCCCCTCTCTCGTATTATAATAATAAGATAAAGGAAAAGGTTGAAAAAATGTGTATTTTAATAGAGAATATGTTAAATAGATAATATTGGTGTAGTGTTGAAAGAAATGTGCGTAAGTAAATTGAAAAATGTGCACTGTTCACAAGTTTTTTTAACAAAGTATTGGTAAACTTGCTCTTATATAGCCATTTAATCTCCTACTAGCCGTTTGAAAAGTGATGGAACCGTTGGAGAGTTGAGTGGAGGAACTAGGCGTTGGAACTTTACTGATCAGCAGAAATTACTCTGACTGGTCGTGCGGGTGGTCGACCGTCCGATCATCCGGTGGGTCATCCGGTCTGTCATCCGATGGTCTCCAAGTGTCACAGCTCTCTGTTCAGACAGCCGGCCTATCAGCCGGTTCATCAACCTGTGGCTCAAAATTTCATCTAAATAAATCCGTTAAAGCATATATTGAGCTCATTAAGTCTTTGTAAGGTTTGAACTTTGAATCCAAGAGACTTTATGCAATGTTTCAAGGCCTAGAACATTTAGTCCGAAAAAAACTTTTCGAAAGATTAGCATTTGCCGAAACATCATCAAAATAGATAAATATCATTTTTTTCAACATTCATCAAAATAAATATATAAATGTAATACATATAATTTTCCTCAAATTATTATGCATACATTTTTCAACAATTTCTTCAATTTTTTTGTTTAGAGAAGATAAGTGAAAAAGAGGGTAGGAGGAGCGTTTTGACTTCTCATTTTTGACTTTTTTCATTTTGGTTAACAAAAAGACATATAGAATACATTCTGCACATATCTCTCAAATATTAATCATGTAGCAAAATATATTCTACACATATCATTCAAACATTCTATCAAATTCAAAATACATTTTGACCATAATTCAAAAAGTTAAAAATGAAAAGACAAAAAGTAGGCTCTCAAACGACTAGGGCAATCTTGTGTGCAATAGCTTCATTCTTCAAGACGTTTCACTTTTGACTTTTATAATGTCCTAATCCGTTTTCAATACCTGGCATTGGAATACCAAGGCAACTTAGTACAATGAGCAATTGACACTCAATAGCTAAAGCCTCCTCCAAACCCATAGCTTTATGGATAAATGTATACCAGTTCAATAACAGTGATAAGAGCAGAAGGATAACAGTGATAAGAGCAGAAGGGTAACACGTCATCCAATTCTTTACTAGTCATTATCTTACATGAATTTCTAAGGATCTTCATAAGATTCTTTCCTCCCCATCATCTAATCATGATCTGTCCCATGGGATAACCCCCATCTTGTCTATCAGTCCAATGTGAATACACCTAAGTGATATACTTAGCATAGATTCACTTATGACCATAACAAGGAAAAAAGAAAGTCACTAAATGAGAATATTTGGCGACAAAAAAATAAATTCGTCACTGTTTTGGCAACTTCCGTGACAAAATTATTTTGTTACCAATTATACATGTTTAGCGGTGAAATACATTTTTCGTCGTCGACAGCGTAAAAAATGTGACGATTTATTTTTCATCGCCAAATGGGACCAATTTGGCAACGGTAATATTTTCTTCATCACCAAATGCTTAACTTTGGCGATGAAAAATGTATTTCGCCGTCAAATGAATACCTTTAGTGACGAAATTTATGAATTGCACTATATTATCAAATATATTTTGAGATAACTCTTTACTCAGAACTCCGATTGAAATAATTCAAATTAGGTTTGAACACTAACACAAAGAACTACAACTTTCATTTTATCAAAAATTGCTAATTTTAATGTTTAAATGTTCAAAATGACATTCAAAATATATTTTAATGTTAAACGTATATGTTTTAGTCGAAACTTGCACGAAAAACCCATGAGACTTGGGTTCGAAACCCAACAGGAGCAAGAAAGTGGGATTTTTTTTCCCATATGTTTTTTGTGACGAAATTTTCGTATATTGGTGAAATCACTAATGTGGCCTATCGGAAATGAATTTTTTCGTCTTCAAAAGGAATAATTGGTGACGAAATTGTTCGTCGTCAAAAAGCACAATAGGCAAGGAAAAAAATTCGTCACCATTCACATTTTTGAGACGAAATATTTCGTCATCAAAAGGCACTATAAGTGACAAAAATAGATTTCGTCACCAGGTGGGAATTGTTGACGACCCTTAGTCGACAAAAAAAAAGTCGTCACCCATACTAGTTTTTCATCACCTATACTATTTGTGTTGAAAAAACATGTAATCTGTGACGGTTTTTATTTGTCTCTAAAAACCAAATTTCTTGTAGTGAGGTAACCCATTTTCAAACCGGGCCCATTTGGTAATCCAAATGAACCAGGCTCCTGTTAGCACCCACAATGTACCCGCATGCAATTCATTCAACAATATTGCCCGCAGGGCAACTCACGCATCTCAACACCATTTCCTTTTTTCCCCTTAGCTTAACAACGTCTAAGTGATCTCTCTAGCGAATATCACCCGTGAACTTAAGTCCTTTCTAACACAGATCAATCCACAATCCACAATTTTAAAAATAACATAGGAATTCAATCAGCAATTTTTGAACAAGAGATAATAATTATATAGTCACGATATGATTTCTCAACAACAATAGCTATTCTTTTTTTTTTCTTTTTTTGTCATTCACTAATCTTAATCTATACTATCCTAGGGGACTTTAGGGCTTACGGGGATCGAACTCTACCCATGTACATGAGAGTACGTAAGGGAAGCCAACTGCATTCCACTCCACTTGCAAACAATAGCATTCATAAGAGTAGATAATGACTAGAAAATGCTTATCAAAAAAAAAAAAGAGAGTAGAAAATCAGAGCATGTTTAATGACACAGCAATCGCAATACAGGAAGACAAAATACATGGCACGTAAAATGTTTGGATTCGTAACGGTGACTTTTGGGTTTTTTTTACAGATTTATAAAAACACCTGAATTATGATTTCGTAGACCTTAGGGTTATTAGATAATTTAGTAACTTTTTATGGTTCAAAGTGTATATGAAAGAAATGATTAGCCTAGAGTTAGCGGAATGGGAGGGGTTGTAGTGCACCCGTCGTAGTGTGGTTGATCCGACCGTTCATCTCAATGCGAACGACTTGAATTTAATCTGAGCTCTTAAAAATCCTAGCCGTCCATTGTTCGAATGAAAATCCGAGCCGTTCATTGTCAAGATGGACGGCCGGATTGACCGCGCTACATGTGTAGCAACCCAGGGGTTTGTTTATTATTGACTAATAACAAGTTTCAGTAAGTTTGTTTATGCAGTCTTTTTCAACAGAGATTGTGCACAGATCATCGTGTGGGGCCCACTTTGGGTCCCACATAAACGATTCAATCTGTTCATTTAATGTAAACATTTTTTCAAAGGCTCCCGCCAAAAAAAAGCTCAATCTGACGCCTGTAAGTGCTTGATCCAATAATCTATATTTTCATTATCCTGAAATCTGAATGAAAAGTTAGATAATTGGATCGAGCATCTTTAGGAATCGGATTGAGATGATTTTTTCGCGGGGACCCTTGAAAAAATATTTTACATTTAATGAACGGATCGGATCGTTTGTGCGGGAACCAGAGTGGGCCCTACACAATGATCTGTGTGCAATCTGTGTGAAAAAATCTATGTGGGTAGCACTGTTGAACAAGTTTTAACTTCTTACTATCAACTTTTAGGAGTAAAATTTATTAAACTAATTAGTGCACATAATTGTAAAACAAGTCGGAGAACCAATAGTTATTTATTCTAGGCAGCTTGGCTTCTTGCATGTTGTGTACAGCATCTCTTGCTACATCACAGGACAAACACACAGGTAATCCGTAATCAATGAGAAATTCAAAGCCCGAAGATTCAATGGCCAACATTTATTTTAGACTTTGCCACTCCACTAGTATAACGTCAATTCATAAACCAAGTTCTTAAGTTGATCTTCACAGTTAAACCAAGGTCTAAAAGAAACAAAAACCTTAACCAATCAAATACACTCAACAATACAAACTCTATGCAAATATACTTAGGGAGATAGAATTTAACTACCTTAGTCCAATAGTTCTAGCGCGTTACAGAGAATTTAACTACCTTAGTCCAATAGTTCTAGCGCGTTACGGAGTGGCAACGGAGTTGGGCTGGTGGATCAAATGCACGACAATGGACTGTTAGGCAGCTGGAACGGGGCTATTTTTTAGCTGGTTTATATTGTTGGGTTTAGGGCTGCAAACGAACCGAGCCGCTCGCGAGCAGTTCGCAGCTCGGCTCGTTAGTGGCTCCTTCAAGCTCGGCTCGGAAGTTAAACGAATGAGCTCGAGCTGATTTTTTCAACTTGTTTTGTAAAGGAGCCGAGCTCTAGCTAGGATAAGCTCGGCTCGAGTCGGCTCGCGAGCCGGGGTATACATACTTAAGTTTAGGATTTTTATTGTTATTTCATAATTTGTTCTTTTTGTTTTCACTTTCCAGTCAACCAAGAGACGCGAGAGCACACGCACACCAGTACACCCCCGCTCCATAGGAAAATGAAAGATATATACTTTCACAATCAAAATATTTTTGGTTGTATTAGGCCTATGCGAGGATATATATACATTTTTCGTTGGTCCATTGAAGCTCATGAACAAGGTTGAGCTCGAGTCAAGCCAAGGTCCGCTCGACTCGTTAAGTTTTCACTGAGCTCGAGCTCGAGCTCAGATTCGTTAAAAACTTAATAAACAAGTTTGAACCCTGTAAAGCTCGGCTCGGCTCGTTTGCAGCCCTAATTGGGTTCATACAAAGATAATTTCTGAACACTCTAATACAAAATCCTGGAGCCACCGCTACTAGGATGGGAGGATTTTAGGGAGAAATTAAAGGAGGGGCTAGGGAGGTGTAGGAGTTGATCCAGGTGGTGGTGAAGGAGCAATGCTACATACTCCGAAAAGGTATGGGAAGTATGGGGAATATGGGTAGGCATCTAAGAGATATGCGAAGTTGGTGGAGATGGTGTGTAGGAGTGGTAATCTAGTTACAATTGGTTTAGTTAATGTGTTCAAGTCCAAATTCAACATATAGACACACTACAAAAATCTAATATAAAGTCCCAATAGAAATTAGTCACACGCGATATGTTTAAATATACAATCACATGATTAGATGCTAAGTTATATTATAATGGTGGTTAAAGTGTAAGCATATTTATTAAAAACAAAATTATGCGTCTTTAAACGTAAAAATATTTTTTCCCAAATTTTAAAATTTGGGGTTGCTATAGAAAGTGGAGGATAATTTTGAAATTGAAGTGGAGGTAAAAGTTGATGCATGTGAAAGGTGTAATGATGATATATCTTTAATTTAATAAATTTGAATTACGAAACTGGACAGTTAAAAAGAAACGGAGAAAGTATGTAGGATCTTCTCTCTAGAATGTTTTAGAACACCCTCGCTGCTTCTTCATTTAGGGTGGTTCTGCCAGGGTTTGCCTGCCGCACACGATGGTGCTCGACATAATGACGTAACTGCACCTTGTTTTTGGCAGTATCATCGGGCACCTTCTCGTGGTATTGTCGATCATGAGTATGACCGGCCCAACCTCACACGGTGCTCCATTTTCACGCACATGTCACACACGTGCTCTGGGCTTGCCCTTTCTCCCCATTATAGTACATTCATTAATTAATTATTGATTTATTAGTGGAGGAGAAATTAAGGTTAAGATTGGATACGAGATCACGGCTGACGGTACCTTTAGTGAACTACTTTATACCATATTAAAGGCAAAGTGTTTTGTTATTAACGCCATGCCCAATTTAGCTAACTTGTAAAGTGGCTCCAACTTATGATACTAGCAATGTATGTAAGCCACCACCAATCGGAGTTAGGACAAGACGAGTAACTTCAGCACAATGTAGTTAGTTGAAGGCAAAAATTCTAAAGGGTGCCCCTGGGGCACACTCTTGGGCGCAAATTTAAGTACATGAATTACATTTTGTTATGCACATTTCAAGATCTATTTTAATAACCAGAAATGATATTGGTACCGACGGGGTCGGTACCGAAATCGTAGGGACGGCCTCGCCGGGCCGTCTCCGGCCACCGGAAGGCCGATCCGAGCCGTCCAAAAATTCTAATAAAAAAAAAAACGAGGGGGCCCCGCGCGGAAATCAACGGCATCCGAGGTGTGTAAAGTGCTTGATCTGAGCACCCTTTTTTCGTGTATATATGGATATTCGCGGAAATATACATACATACACAAAAAAATGGTGCTCGGATCAAGCACTTTACACACCTCGGATGCCGTTAATTCCCGCGAGGACGTGGCCGGAGACAGCCCGGCACGTCCGTCCCTACAATTTCGGTACCAACCCCTGTAGCATCACTCTTTAATAACCACATTGAGAATATAAATCATTCCATCAAAAAAAAGTTCAAAAGTATTTTGATTTACAAAAATGACCATAACTTTTTATCTTTAAAAAATAAAAATAAAAATGAGGGGAATAGGGAAAATGGAACCTGCCACTTTTCTTTTCTCTAAGACTTCGACAAAACATATAATCAAGGTTCAACCAAGCACTGCATACCTTATTTAGAGTTGCTCGGAAAGATTTTTACCTGTACCAAGCAAACTAAGGTATGAAACCTTTCTTCTACATTCCCATACCTTTTCTACATTTCCATACCTTTTTTGTGTGAAGTATTATAAACTGGAGTTTTGGTCCAACTTCATTTTTGCTATCTCACATTTTGTACAATTGTTACTGTAATTTTTCCCCCTCTTTTAGACTTTGAAAGTTGAGACTCATGAGTTAATATAATTGTTTGTGATAGTACTATCAAATTGTTTAATTTATATATATTATAAATAATTTTTTCTGTTCCTTTTTCTTTTTTTTCTATACATGACTGAATGATACTCTACTTAGACATAGTGATTGCCCACTTCAATTGAATTTTCATGTTTCCATCGAGAAATTATAAAAAATAAAAAATAAAAAAAACTTTCAAGTACTAGTAGTCTATACGTGCAGATACTGAAATCCATTTCACTATGATCTCATCTAAATTAATGAGGGTAAGATTGTCATTGGAAAAAGTATGAACTAGTGATGAAAAATAATGGTTTGCGAGGGAAGCGGGGCTCTGCTGCCTCAAAAGGATAGTAGCCCCTACCCACACTCGAAACTATACAGTTTTGAGGCTGCAACTACTGATCCTCTTTTTATTCTCCTTTGTCCTCTTTAAAGAGATAAACAACACAGCTTATCTATATTAAAAATATATGGTTAAAAATTTAAGTGCTCCAATTTTTAATTCGTCTAAACTGGTGCGAAAATCATATTTTTATGATCATATTATTCTAAAGGGTTTTAATTAATTTGTGTCTTTATGGCTCTCATAATTAAATATCTGCTCTTTATTTGGGACCCTGTTGAGCAGAAACTTGATTATGAGAGCCCTGAAGACAAAAGTTAATTATAACCCTTTTAAGATAAAATAATCACAAAAATAAGATCTTCACATCGGTTCAATCGGATTTAAAATTGGAGCACTTAGCTTTTTAACCATATTTTTAAATATATAAACAGTCTATAAAAACTTAAGTGCTTCAATTTTCAATCCTTTTGAACCGATATGAAGATCTTATGTTTCTGATCATTTTATTTTAAAGGATCATAATTAATTTTTGTCTCTAGGGCTTTCATAATCAAGTTTCTGCTCTATAGGATCTCAAATAAAGAACAGATACTAATTATGAGAGTCCTAGATACGCAAATTAATTATGACCCTTTAAAATAATATAATCATAAAAATAAGATCTTCGGACCGGTTCAAACGGATTAAAAATTGAAACACTTATATTTTTATCCATAATATTTTTAATATATATCAACAGTTGCCTCAAAATTGTGTCGTTTTGAGTGTGGGTAGGGGCTGCTATCCTTTTGAGGCAGCAGAGCCTCCGCTTCCGTTTGGGAGTATCCATAAACACAACTCTTATATTTAACTACATTTATTGCACCTAAACTATTGCCCCAATGGCACCTATTAGCAGGACCGTTAATTGAAAGCGTTGATGATCATAATATAAATAATGTAACGTTTAAAGATAAACATAAAGTATAGAGTTTTCAATAAAATCACAATTAAGGATACCTAAGTAAAACATGCGACAATTATAGAACCAATAATATTGTTTCTTTCACCTTCTCATTTTTTAATAAATGGGGGTTTCTCCTGGCTAAAAGAAACACTTGGTTGTTTTGACAAATTAACCGTAATGGGGATCGATCAGTACTCAAGCCCTCTCTCGATCGATCAGTACTCTCTCTCTCTCTCTCCCTCAGTTCAACAAAACCCAGCCATGTGCCTAACTACAGTACTTGGGATCGATACAACAGGTAGTCCAACCTTTGGTGTAGCCGGGAATTTATCTCGGTAGAGGCACCATGAATTAACTTGGTCTCATAATTTTTTATCTTTCATAGTAAACAACCGCAATATAAAAGAAATGAACTTAGATCATAAAATTCGCTACAATATACGAATATATATGGGTCTTTATGAATAGCAAGTGCGTACAAGAAACTTTTTTGAGAACTTGACAAAGATATTAGATGATGTAAGTGTTATAAGAGAAAAAATGTGTATACCGATTGACTTTTTGGATACAAATTGTTATGAACTTTATAATTGGAGGATAAAACTGATATTATTGGAAATTGTAGTGGGGACCCGTGCTCCCACTGCTAACACACACTGTCCCCGCTACTGAGTCCAACAATCTCCCTCTCTTTCTCTCTCTCTTTTATTTAGGGGGAAAAAAGAAACTCTCTCTCTAGTGGTTGTGTGTTTAATAATGCGAGCATAACTCGTATTTCCAGTCAAGCTCGTATTTCCACAATTGCAGCATTTGCTTTTGAATTTTGGCTCTTTTTAAAGGCGAGAAGAACTGTTAGTATGTTATTAACGCCTCGCCTGTTTGGCCAACTAGGGAGGGAAGTGGTACCAATTGGAGTATGTGTGTCAAGCCCCCTACCAATAGGTGTTCGGGCAATAGAATAGTAGTAATTTCAGCACGCTATTGTTGAAAGCGTCGACGATCATAATAAAAATAGTACTCCAGTAATTACGTTCAAAGTCTTTGAACAAAAGTACAGAGTTTTTAATTAAATTAATAAAATCACAATTGCGATACCAAAGTAAAAACTTGCGAAAACTATAACAGGACCCATAAATATCGTTTCCCCTTCTTCTCATTTGTGTATAACTTGGGGTTTCCTCACTTGAAGAAGCATTTCGTGTTTTTTTTTTGACAAAGCACAATAGGAATCTCTCTCTCTCTCTCTCTCTCTCTCTCTCTCTCTCTCTCTCATTTGATCTTTCCCATATCCAAAACCCAACAGCAATTCAACAAAATCCAGCCAAGTGCCTAACTACACTTAGGATATACTAATACTACAGGTAGTTCAACTCTCTCCCTCTGATTAAAAAGAAAAACTCCCCTGTAGTGCAGTCATGCTCATAATTCCACAATTGCAGCATTTCCTTCTGATTTTTGGCAGTTTAAAGACCAAGTGTTATTATGTTAGTATTAATTAAGGCCAACTAGGGAAGTGGTACCAATCTGTGTATTTATGTCAAACCAATCTTAACCATTTTGTCAATATGAACGACTCGGATCACGCACGCACTACTCACTTATAGGGCAGAGGTAACCTGTTTCCGTCAACCAACTACCAATAGGAATTCGGAGTCTTGGGACTGTAGTTATTTCAGCATGCCGTACTGTCGGCTGCTCTCATTTTCTATTAGCCGGAACAAACTTAAATGAACAATTGAAAGAAGGAAGTTGGTTGAGGAACCGGGGCATATAATGACATATTGATTCAGTACTTATGCTTTGAAAGCGTTGCTGAGCTATTGACAACATCAAAATAATACTAGTACATAGAATATAATGTGGAGGCTAAAGGTGGCAGAAAGCGGAGGTCCTTATGAGGCTTACCTATACAGCACAAATAATTTTGATGGGCGTCAAGTTTGGGAGTTTGATCCGAGTTACGGTAGCCCTGAGGAGCGCGCACAAGTTGAAATGGCTCGCCAATTCTTCACTC
This sequence comes from Rhododendron vialii, assembly GCF_030253575.1. Classification (NCBI taxonomy): domain Eukaryota; kingdom Viridiplantae; phylum Streptophyta; class Magnoliopsida; order Ericales; family Ericaceae; genus Rhododendron; species Rhododendron vialii. The sequence goes on from NC_080561.1 coordinate 26,101,243, forward strand.
TAAACCGCTCCAAAGTCAAGCCATGTGCCGATCTTCTTCTTCAATTTGAGGTTTGAATCATCTCTCTCTCCCAATTTCTTTGCTATCTTTCCGATGCTTGATGATCACCCGGATATTGTCACTATGTTTGATCAATTAATCTAACTAGAAAATTTTACACTTTGAGTGAAACTTTTGGAAACAAAAGAAAATTTTAAACTTTGATCAATTAGTCTTTTTAATTATTTGTTGGAAAATGCTAGACGTATCAATGTGTCACACCTCAACCATACTTCTCTCACATGCATGTGTGGGATTTCACAATATATGCTAAGGACTAGCTAGGGACCCAAATATATGTGAGAGGGGTGTGGTTGAGGTGTGACAAATTGATGTGCCCCTAGCATCTCTCTTATTTGCTTTGTGGAGAAAAAGATAAAAAAAAATTCAAAATACTATACTGAGCACACTTGATTTTTTTTTCATATACATTTTTTTTTCAACAAAAGAAATCTTGAATACAGAAATACAAATATTAAGAGGACTAAGGTATGACGGATGACGGCATCCAAGACCCGAGAAATAATTAATGAAGGCAAGGCGCCAACCGAAAACGAAAGATCCAAAGGAAAAACCACAACTCTGCATACAGAAAACTAAAAAAACCAAAAACTAGCTGAAACCCAAACCAAAAATCCCGGCTGAAATGAAAAACCAAACCCAAAAACCATACAATAAGCTTAGATTACGCTCGCGAGACCTCGGACAAAACCAAGCCAAAACTCACGCTTCGGAGACAAAGATGATTAAAATCACCGAAGAGAGTGTGAGTCACCATGCTCCATTTCAGCAATTTTCTACGTGCTTTCTTCCTTAAAACAGAGTTTCTGTTTTGTATGTTACATTATTCTTAATTTACATGTTACTAATTTATAATTAGTTTCCCCTTTATTCTTTTTTCTTTCCCTGACAAACAAACAACAAAAATGTTTGCTATATATATAGTATATGCTTTGGAGGAGTAGATATGCTGGGGAAGACAGTAATTGATCAATTTAAAGAGAGGAAAACGTTAATTCCAAAAACAAAGGAAAAGACGAAGTACTCCATATTTGATGATTTAAAACTCAGGGCTGACGTTAGCCTTTTGGGGCCCTAGGCAGACTCAATATATGGAGCCCTGTATAATTTTATAGGTTTTTTGCTAAAGACATAATTACAAAAATTTTGACAGTGTACAATTTTCTTTTCAATTCATTAAAAAAACTCGAAACCTATGATATGTCGATAATTTTATTTTAAAAATTTAAATTGTTGTGGTGGATAAAAGTAAACCATTTGGAGAATTACCTTTATGTGTTTTTAACTATCAAATTACTTGTTAAACTTGAAATCATGCTTATCTAGGAGTATCTCATATGCTATGCTATCAAATAAAAAATATAAAAAATATATAAATTCATGTACTTAATTTCTCTTGTAATCAAGCTTGTCTAGTTTCTCATATGATATGCTTTCAAATGAAAAAGTAATAATTTAAGCACTTAATTTCTCTTGTAATTTCTTTTCAAGTAACGGAATGGGTGTAGTCTATGTCACCCATTCCGTTAGTTCTTAGATGGAGGGTGATAGAAACGGGAAAATTGATGAGTTGTTAAATAGTATAGTTGTTTATGTGACATTTTGTGAAGATCAAGTATTTTTTTGTGATTTTGGTGAAAGGACATGGGTTATTTTTAAAAAAAAATCATTAAAAGTACTGTATTTGAAATAGCAACTCCCTTTGTTTTTATGTGAGATTTGAAGTTTTGGCACCCCTTAAACCGAAATTTTGGTTTCGCCACTCGGAATGCGAAAAGGCACGCGACTAGAAAGTATGAAGAGTTTGATTTTTTACTTGTTTCATCCGCCGAAGACTTTGATTGTGTTAGTCAACATGAGGTTCAGAGGTTGTCTATAGCTCTAATCCCAAACCCTCTCCTCGTGGGACTCGAACTCAGACCTCCACTTGAATACAAGAGAAAGTGTATTAGGTGTCGAAAAAGCGGCGATGAAATTTAATTTCGTCTCTAAATGAGTATATTTGGTGATGAAAAAATGAATTCGTCACTATTTTGACAACTTCTGCAACGAAATTATTTTGTCACCAATTATACCTATTTAGCGACAGAAAAAATATTTCTGTCACCGAAGGTACCTATTTGGCAACAAAATATATTTTTCCTGAAAGCGTAAAAAAGGAGACAAAATTATTTTTCGTTATCAATGATAACTATATTTCATCCCCAAATGGTCAACCATACATCGGGGTGCACACTTACCCTCAGTGTATCCTCGTCACTCGTTTGGCAAAGTTGTTGGGCACCCTCACGTGGTGCAACCAACCAAGGCACAAGTTACAATCGTGCTCGGGGCTAATTCCTTTTGTTCGGGAGTTACCCACTTCACATCTCTCTCTCGAATAAATTATTTATAATGCTGGTGTAAATATTTATTTTCTTCAAATTAATTACATTGCGTCACGTTGTAAAACAGTGGTTCCAATCAATAAAACATGGTGACGTGGCGCAATATAATTAATTTGGAAGAAACAAATGTTATACGGACGGTGTAAAGAATTTAATCTCCTCTCTTATTATGTGCATATATACAAGTCTGTGTATGTATTCATGGATAATTGATTGCTTTAATTCTTAGTAGTATAGGAGTTTTTTAGTTAAAGGTATGATTAATTAATTGTGTTGTTACCGTAATTATCTATCTATCTGTAAATGTGTTTTGTCTTTAAAATCATCCAAACCCACAATTCTAATTTTCTAGATTTTTGAATTTCATTTTTTATAAAGAGAGAGAGAGAGAGAAACAAACACGGGGAGTGAGAGAGGCGTGGGGAGGGGACGTGTTAAGGAGGAAAATTTATTCTCCGTCCATAGAGTACCATCATGTGGTGCCCCTTAAATTTATTATCCGCCACACATATACTATTTTTAGTACATAAAAGGGGAACACTGCTAGCGTGCATCCAACGTGACTGGAACAAAAATAATAGTGACCTTATTCGTTTGCTAGTTTTGGATATTTTAGTTTTGGTAGTAGGTGGAGAGAAAAATAAAGTAATGATTGAAGGGAGAGGTAATAAGTAAAGAGATATAGAGATAGAAATGAAAGTAATAATTGAAGAAATAGAGTAATAATTAAAGAGAGTAATAGAGTAATTATTAGAAAATAAAATTAAAATACAAAACAAATCTTTTTTATCAACTAGTGTTATGCTTGCGCATGACTGAAAAAATATTAATGTGAATTTTTTTGTTTGGTGCATCAAACGAACACAAACCTTGTATTACATATGACGTTGGTATTCGTGAGCGAAAAGGCTTTGATTAGATATCATGACAAGGGGTGAAACTGTAACCTTATGAATAGGGGAATACCCATGGAACTACTGCGGTAAATGAACCGAGCAGCTCGCGAGTTCGGCTTGTTTAGTAAACGAGCCGAACTCGAGTTTTCGAAACGAGCCGAGTTTCTTTCGGCCTGTTCGATAAAAGCCCGGCTCGTTAAAGAAGGCTCAACTCGATTAAAAAAACTTGTTTAATAAATGAAATTCGACTCGTTAAAATTCGAGCTCGAGTTTTTGACTCATTTATTAGTAAACGAGCCGAGCTCGCCGAAGCGGTTTGGCTCCACTCGTTTACACCCCTGCCACCTGACATGGAGGAGGATATGTTATCTCCTTCAAAATTGATTCAGATTGCATATGAATTTTTAGATTTCTTATTCTCTAGTGAACGATTTAAAAAATCTGGGTTCATCATGAGGATTGGAGGTGTCTGCAATCAAGGTGGCGATGTTAAAGAAATGTGGGGCTCTCTCTCTAACCTGTCTCCCCCTTGCAGGCGACTTTTGGGTTTCCCATGGCGCCGCCCTTCTCTCTCTCCTCTCTTCCCTCTTCCGTTTATTTCCCTCTGTTTTCCCCCCCTTCCTTGATCGGCCTCGTCGGCAACTAGGATGTGTGCCGAACTGTGTGTTGCGCTGTCGGAATCCCAACCGTTTTTCCACTGTTGGATGGAAACGCAGCGATTGGGGGTTGCGGCGGCATTACGGTGGTGGGTTTTCCATAGCTGGTGGTTTCCTCGGCTCCGGTTTGGATCTCGTTTGCTTCCGTTGTCGGTTCCTTGAGCCCATCTGTTTTCCTGGAAATGTTTTTCTTGCAGGTACAGTTGATGGCTTCTGTGGGTTCGAATTGGAGTTCGGTGGCTGTTGGCCGTGGCGGTGGGATTTAACGGTGGAGGGCGTTTGGGGCGGCTAGCTCTGGATGATGGCGGCGTCGCTCTTTTTCTCCGCCGCCCTTGGTGCTTCTGCTCATCGTGTTTGGTTTCCTGGCGGAAGGGAGTGGTGTGGTTGGCGTGTTGATGCGGCTGCCATCGGTTGGCGGTGGAAGTGGTTCGGCGGCAGTTGTCGGAATATGGATAGGTTTTTTTTATTTTACATGGGTTTGGGCTTGGCCCATATAGGTGTTCGGGCTTCGGCCCTTAGATGTTGTCTTTGGTTGGTTCTTACCAATTGATGTATTGGGTCTCGGACTGGCAGAGGATTATCGTTAGGAATAAGATGCCGTTCTCCTTGCCTATTAAGTCTTTGTATCTCTTTCAAAGATTAATGAAATTTTCGTTTTGTTGCTAGCTGGGGAATGGAGAAGCACGGTTGGTGGAGGGGTTGATTGTGGGTGAGCAAAGAAACTTGATTGCCAAAATTTCACTTGAGGGCCGACCAAACTTGAGAGATGAAATTATATTTATTTAGGCAGTTGTTAGAGTTTTGGAAATAAAAATTGAATTATTGAATCATAAAATAATTTTTTCATGAAACTGTAGGCAATTCCATTTTTAATTCGTAATTTGACCAACTCAGTCGATCAACTCATCATATGGTTTTGCTTCCCACAAATAGAGTATAAGTGTGGCTTGTTCACATATTTGGCTAATTCTTCTTCTAAATTGCAGTTATTGAAGGGGAATAATTTCCAACAAACTATTCCAGCCGTTAAAGTCGGTGAAGATGAAGATGTAACCTATGAGGCTGCCACTACCTCCTTAAAGAGGGCATTACGCTTCTCCTGTGCCATGCAGGCCAAAGATGGCCACTGGCCTGCTGAGATTGCTGGTCCCTTATACTTTCTACCTCCCTTGGTAATTGTTTCTGATCCTTATTTTCTTGTCACCTATGAAACCATGCTTTACTTTCAAGTATATATGACACTTCAGAAAAATAAGTGCAGCCCATTGCACGAAAATTCGGTAAATCTTGGAGTGGGAGGAAATACTCGTAAGGGTGCTCTTCGTCGTCTACAAATTATTCTTGTGAGTTTTGCTAAAATAATGTGCTAAATGCAGGTCATGTGTCTGTACATTACTGGGCATCTGGATGAAACATTTTCACCAGAACATAAGAAGGAGATTCTTCGATATATATACAACCATCAAGTAAGCCTGAAATTTTTTCTCAGTGTTTCTTCATTCAAAGAAACAAAAAACATATTTTTGGAAGTAAAGCTAGCTTTAGCATACTGTAGTAGCCAATGCGAAAGTGAAAGTGCTACTTACCAGAAATATTTACTAAGGGTGCTGCTTGGTTTGACAATTACAGTGGTGGTAGTTAAAACTTAAAAGGCTCAGCTTTTCAACCAACTTTAATTTTGTCTATCAGACGAGGATTTGATTGTTATTGTGATTGTGATAGAATGAAGATGGAGGTTGGGGATTTCACATAGAGGGCCACAGCATCATGTTCTGTACCGTACTTAGCTACATTTGCATGCGTCTTATGGGTGAGGGTCCATTTGGCGGCCAGAACAATGCTGTAGAAAGAGGTCGAACGTGGATCCATGATCATGGAGGTGTAGTTGCAATACCCTCTTGGGGAAAGACATGGCTTTCGGTATATATGATGATTAGATTTTTGTATTCTAATATAGTTTCATTTGGAGTAGTATAGCACTTTTGTTTGAAGTTAAGGTTATGAATCACAATTAACCACATCGATTTGCACACTGAGTTATGATTATAGCATTTTTTTTTAACACTATTTTTGTTCATACTTGTTTATTTTCATTTATCTACTGATTGATCTGCTTATCCTTGTGTAGATATTTGGTCTGTTTGATTGGTTGGGCTGCAACCCCATGCCACCAGAGTTTTGGGTCCTTCCTTCTTATTTTCCTATACATCCAGGTAGATTCTAATGGTTAGCGCAAATGTTTGATAAAATTGAAATACGTAACTAATGAAATGGTAAAATGGTGAATTCCATAATTTTTTTTTACAGTGATTGAGCTTATTTGATAATGACTTAAGCATTCCTAATTGGAATTTGTTCTTTTGTAAGAATGAAATACTGAATTGAGCTAGAAAAGCACTAGATAAAGACGACTTTATTCGTGCCTATGTAGTCGCCAGGGAAGGTGTTGAATTATTCTTGTTTTCCTTAATTTCACGCAGCACAAGTCGACAATATTTTTGGGAACATGACAGAGATATCATACATGCAGCTAGATGGGGGAAAGTTTTGAACCTCCAACCTCTTATGTGACAGTATAGATTTCATGGCATTTAGCCTCCTGGCCATTGACAATAGATCTAGAATTGGGTATTGGAGAAAAGAAAGCAGTGTATAAATGTCGACCCAAACTCTTGTCCAAAACTAGTGTGTCGATATGAGAGACATCTAGGAAATGAATTCAGAAAATGAAAGATCCATGATAAGCTATGATTCATACCAATTTGACTTAAGAGCCACTTTCATTTTTACGTTTCAATAGACTGGCAAATCTCAGTACTCTTGTATTAATCAATAGGCAATTATGCGCTCTCAAAAATTCTTCTCAAGGGACTCATCGAACAAAATTTCATTAAAAATTGGATTAGAAAAGGATTGTGCTTGCACGATAAGCCTGAGATTTCATTTTAAATCAAAATTTCGCTTCCCTTGTTCCACTACGGTAAGTACATGGTGAAGATGATTGTATGGGCACCTCGGCAATTGCTTGCCAAAAGGACATTGTTTAGAGCTGTTCAACATTTGGACAAATATGCTCCCCAATTGATAATTGCCTATGATGCACGGACACGGGAATTCAAAAAAAATGGGGACACGGACACGGCGGGAGACACGCCACATGTATGTTTATTTATTTATTTATATTTATTTTCAATTTTTTTCCAAGTTTAAATAGCAAAAACGAAAAGTCCATAGTTCCAATACCATTTCAAACAAAACAAGACATCCATAAGTTCAATACAACCCTATTAAAAAATTACAGTTTGACCCCCTAAAAATTTTTAAAAATTACAATTTGACCCCTAAATTTAAAAAATTACAGTTTGACCCCCTATTTTTTAAAAATTACACTTTGACCCCTGCCGTGTCCCTCTAAAAAATTTAAATTAAATTATGGGACACGCCGCGTGTCCCATACGTGTCCCCCCGTGACCCTTTGTTTGACGCTGCAATACGTCGACCTCTAAAGGTGTCAGTGCTTCATAGATAATCGCCAATTTTTTAGGATGGATTTGTTGGGGCAGAAATCCTAGCCGTACCGACCAATTTCAAACCGAAACCGTACCGATGGCCGCTCCGGGCTGTCTCCGGCCACCGGACGGCCGATCCGAGCCGTTCAAAAATTCTAAAAAAAAAAACCGAGTGGCCCCACGCGGGAATAAATGGCATCCGATGTGTGTAGGATGGTTAGATCGAGTACCCTATTTTTCGTGTATACTCGTGTATATATATATACGCGAAAAATAGGGTACTCGATCTAACCACCCTACACACATCGGATGCCGTTTATTCTCGCGTGGGGCCCCTCGGTTTTTTTTTTTAGAATTTTTGAACGGCTCGGATCGGCCGTCCGGTGGCCGGAGACAGCCCGGAGCGGCCGTCGGTACGGTTTCGGTTTGAAATTGGTCGGTACGGCTAGCACTTCTCTTGTTGGGGAATGTCTTAACATGGAAGCTTGGAAAACATAGTTTGGTTTTCACATAGTTTGGTTTTCAACTACACTAAGGATGTGTGGTTGCATATAACTGTTAAAAAAGAGTGCTCAAAAAGAGAAAGAAAGAGTTTGATGCGCTTAAACATGTGATTTTTACAAGATTTTAATAACAGAAGGACAATTACTTCAATACACTTTTTTATGCAGCAAAAATGTGGTGCTACTGTCGGTTGGTTTACATGCCGATGTCATACCTATATGGTAAGCGGTTTGTTGGACCCATCACAGATCTTGTTGTGCAACTAAGAAAAGAGCTTCATTCTCAACCTTATGATGAAATTGATTGGAAGAAATACCGGCATGTTTGTGCAAAGGTACATACGTAACTTGTTCTCATAAGCATGCTTTTTGCTTAAGTTGCACAGAAGGGATTCTTGGTTCGTTGTTTTGTTCAACTTGATTCAAGGTTAAGGTCCTATGCAACCAAATATAGGAAACAAAGTCAAGTGATCATACAGAATGTATTTTGTACTCGATGGATGCAGGAAGATGTGTATTACCCACACCCTATGATTCAAGATTTTTTATGGGATACTCTTTACATGTTTGAGCCATTACTGACACGATGGCCCTTCAACAAGTTGGTGAGAGAGAAAGCAATCCAAGCGACAATGGAACACATTCATTACGAAGATGAAAATAGTCGATACATCACCATCGGATGTGTTGAGAAGGTTCTTTGCATGCTTTCTTGTTGGGTAGAAGATCCTCATGGTGATTCTTTTAAGAAACATCTTGCTAGGATCCCAGATTACATGTGGATTGCCGAAGATGGAATGAAGATGCAGGTACCTACTCTTATATCATTATTCCTTCCTACAAACCAATCGATCTGTATGAGTTTTCTTAGCGTTTTATTATTTGAACAAGAAACAGTAAGACAATGAAAAATTTCAGAATAGGGAGCAACAAACATATGAATTGCATTTCATTAAAATCTTAATTATTACAGAGTTTCGGTAGTCAGCAATGGGACACAGGTTTTGCAGTTCAGGCAGTTTTGGCTTGTAATCTACTAGAGGAGTCAGGGGATACTCTCAGAAAAGGGCATGATTTTATAAAAAACTCACAGGTATATGTACTTGATCATTATTCTACATAAAATATATAGGATTTTTTTAATGTTCACAATTTGATTTAGTATTGATCTTTTGTATCCCTTGGATTTCAAAGGTCAAGGACAACCCATCTGGTGACTTCAAAAAAATGTTCAGGCATATTTCTAAAGGATCTTGGACTTTCTCTGATCAAGACCATGGTTGGCAAGTATCGGACTGCACTGCAGAAGGGCTTAAGGTTTTTTTTTTTTTTTTTTCTTTCTTTCCTTTTCTCATCCTTTATGATGCATAATTTGATACCTATAAAGACAGATGACTGTAATGATTTCTTCTTCCTTACCAGTGTTGTCTCATGCTGTCACAACTACCACCAGAAATCGTGGGTCCGAAACATGAAGCAGAAAAATTGTATGATGCCGTGAATGTCATCTTGTCTTTACAAGTAGGGTGCTTTTCAAATTTGCACAAAACACCAAGTAGCATATTCCAATCTTGTTATATGCAGATATAGTACAACATAATACAAAGAATGAAAAACCATTTATGTTTCTTAAAATTTTCAGAGTAAAAATGGAGGTTTACCGGCGTGGGAGCCTGTAAAAGGAGCGGATTGGCTAGAGGTAAGATGTCTAGATCTGTTTTCAGTGACTTTGAGCATAAATGAGGGGAAGATTTTTTTTCTTTAGCTGATTTTCTTTTTGGAATCCTGTTGGACTCTTTTTCCAGCTTCTTAATCCAACAGAGTTTTTTGCGGACATTGTAGTAGAACGTGAGTACGTAGAATGCACTGCGGCAGCAATCCAGGCTTTCGTGCTATTCAGGAAATTATATCCTGGACACCGCCAAAAGGAGATTGATGCTTTCATCTTAAATGCAGTTCATTTTCTTGAAGATACGCAACTGGCAGATGGCTCATGGTATTGTATCGTTTGACTTTCGAAAGAATTATTTTATTATCCTACAGTTATATTTGTGTGTGTGATTGTGTGTCCATCTTATGGAATATATGTGAATGCGTAGGTATGGTGTTTGGGGTGTTTGTTTCACTTATGGAACTTGGTTTGCACTGGGAGGTTTAGCAGCAGCAGGGAAGACTTACTCCAATTGTGCAGCTGTGCGTAAAGGTGTCCAATTTTTGTTATCTTCACAACGCCATAACGGAGGCTGGGGAGAGAGCTACCTCTCTAGTCCCTTCAAGGTTTTTAATTTTCAGCGAAATTCGCTCATTTGATTTAGTGTTTATTCTATTCTCAGTGACTCAAAAGTATCTAACGTCTTTTGTTTTTCAATTCTTTATCAAAATAGAAATATGTACCGCTGGAAAACGACCAATCCAATGTGGTGCATACTTCATGGGCCATGATAGGTCTAATTTATTCTGGTCAGGTAAAAACTTCAACTATCACTTGTTCTTGCGTTTCACGCTTTTTTGGATATGCTAAAGAAACAAAAGATCTATGTAGAAAATTTGTGTGTAAAATTCTGTACATTGTAACTAGGCTGAGAGAGACCCAAGACCTCTCCACCGTGCTGCCAAGTTGCTAATCAATTCACAAATGGAAACTGGAGAATTCCCTCAACAGGTACTTGATTCACTTCATATATCCAATGGGGAAGGCTTGATTGAAATTAGAAGTGTAGGGGAAAATAACAAGTTAGAAGCTTCAAGCCTTTCTTCCATTTTTGGTTTTTACTGAGTTTCTCCTCTAACTTGATCATTACATTTAATTCCACAGGAAATTACGGGAGTATTCAATAAGAACTGTATGCTACACTATGCAGCCTACAGGAAGATATATCCGTTGTGGGCGCTTGCAGAGTACCGAAATAAAGTCAAATTACCTGCTTAATTGATCAAAGATCAGGTTCAAGTGTCTCAGCTCATTGCTCGTACTCTCCATAAACAGAATGCATGTACCATTTTGGAAGGTTTAGGTTGTTCTTCGGTGATATACTATGTAAATAATGTAATGGAGCACCAGCTAATAATCAGGAAGTTAAATGTGCTCATAAAGCTGATTCTGAGGTCACGGAATGATATGTTTTTCTTCCATGGCCATGGCTTACAAATATACGTGGACAAAATTGTATTATTCAGTACATACCTACTTTTGTGTTTAATTTTCCATAATTTATTTCCAAAATCTAAATACAGTACTGATAAATAGTAGCACGGAGATCCCCTTCTTGTGCAGCTAGCTAGGGATAGCAATGGGTTGATTGGGGCGGTTTTGAGGTACCCAACCTCAACCCTAAAAGTCTTGAATGCCCCCGGCCTCACCTCAAATCCCGATCGGGTAACAAAAATCTGCCCCATTCCTGCCCACTGCCCGTCCTGCCACCTTTTTTTTTTTAATCAATTCTCACGAAGGTAGAAAAATATAACTTATTAACAACTGATCTTGCAACAAGTCCTGTTCAAAAAAAAAACACACACACACACTAGATCTTGCAGCAATTTCATCCCAAGTTGTCTGAGCATAAATTCATAATAACAGACAACTCAAGTACTCCTACTCAACAAGTGATTTTGCAACGAGTTCATCACAAACTAGCCTAAGATTACTCCAAAATATCATAGTCCCGAGTGTCCAACTCATAACACAACTATGAAACTAAAATAACTCCACAAAACAACTCAAAGACAAATTTTTTCAACTTTCGCGCAAGCAAGGAGTGACAATTATGGAAGCAAGCCTAAAACAAAGAACCAAAAAATACAACAAAAGTGGATTATTTAAATCCACAAAAGTGCTCTTTTATTTTACTAGTTTCGTCAATAATGAAAACAAATCTTTAATAATTAAATTTATCGGATCAGTCCTTAACTACTAAAACACATGAGTAATAGCCATCAACATCCATGTCATCAATAACTGGTGCAAAATCATTTGAATTATCCCCTTAACAAGAAATAAAATAAACCACGTGTTCTTTCGAATATATCTATCAAAATTCAATTAGACAAAAAAAAACTAGAAAAGTAATCGGAATTTTGATTTACCCTCGGATTCTAGACCAATAACCAACTATAAGCACACATCAATGCCTTGATTTCTTGGGATGGAGCCTACTACGGTGTGGAGTCACAACCCTACCATTAGTGTTGAAAGCAGATCTGAACGCAACAGTAGAAACAAGTATTGATAACACATCTCTAGATCCCCTTGAAATAGTATTCTACCCAACTTCATCTTGAACCTAGGATCTAACACTGTCACAACACCCAAAATCCCATGAATTGTTGTCCAGTACCTCTCATGGTTTACCCAGTCGTTCAGTTGGAACTGGTAGAATGAAGAGATGAGTTCAACATGTCCATTGAGCGACCTGCCTCGGCCGAACCACCTTATTCGGCCCACTACACCCTGTTTGGGTTATGTCCGCGGGCCACCTTAGACCCTTTCGTATGATTGTACGCCAATTTCTATAGTTTAGGACATGCCCTATCAAGGTCATGCTCGTAGCGGATCAAAAAAAAAAAGGTCATGCTCATATATTGTGGGACATTTCCGGAGGAGACATTTAAAGTAGACGGTGAGAATAGAAGTTTAGTCTAAATTATCTTGGCAAGAAAGGAAAATTAAATATGGCGGTGGATTTAATAGGATCAATAAATTAGGAAAGTAGTTAACTAAGGTTCCCATATTTATTTGGTGAATCATAAGTAAATTATATATATGTATGTATTATACGGTTCAGATTAGTGTGGAACTATAACCGTGAATGTCAATCCACAAGTCAAACCATATAATGGGGTTTCTAATTTTTTTAAGCCATGACCAAATCATACTACTAAAAAACCGAACAAACCTTTTGATTTAGACAGAATTCGCGGTTTGACGGATTTTTTGCTTAACCCTAATTTTTCTTATAGTGATTGTCTCTCTCACTCTCTCTTATTAAGGGTGGAAAGTCGTCTTATTAAAACTTGTAATTCCTCTCCCTTCTACAGGTGACAAACAGTACCAGCATATGCAGCTTGTATATATAGTTAAGAAAAAACACTTCTTCCAGTGTTGGACGGCCCATCCCAACTCATTAGACCAAAGGGTTCTTACGTGCCGGTCCTATGTGGGTAGATCATGTTCCATTAGGTTCTTACGCACAAATATACACAAGCACTTTTTTATGGGATCCTGTCCCCACGCGTGCCTCTCTCTTCTCTTCCCCCACCCCCCCTCTTTCTCTCCCGTGGTCTCTCCTCTCTCTTCCATTTCTTTTGCTCTCTCTCTTCTGTCTCTCACCCTTTTATTTTAAAGCTTAAAATCTTATAGTAATGTTTACAACTTTTTCGTACATATTTATTTTTTCTCAAATTTATGTTTTTGAAATCTATTCGTAGAGATCTAACTAATGAGATCAATATAAAATATAAAATTTTGAAAAATAAAAATTTCAAAGTCTTTTTTATTTTTTCTAAATTTCCAATTAACAGTGTTCATTTAACAAATAGAAGTGTTAAAATTAACAATCAAAAGTGTTAATTTTTTTCTAAATTTAAAATTGACAGTGTTAAATAAAAATTTAATACTGTAAATTTAAATTTAACAATGTTAATTTTTTCTAATTTTACACTTATTTGCATTAAATTAACAATTAACAATGTTAAATTAGTAATATTTTGAAGTGCCAAAAAATAGTATTAAGTTAGTAATTCAAAAAAGTAAATTCGCAATTAATAGTGTTTAGCTAACAAATCACAATGTAAATTCACAACTAATGATGTAAATTCACAATTAACATTGTTAAATTGATAATTAATAGTATTTTTTTCCTAGATTTACAATTAAAAGTGTTAAATTTACAAATAAGAGTGTTAAATTAACAATTAGCAGTGTTAAATTTTATTTAAATTCAAAATTGACACTGTTTAATAAACAATTATTGGTGTAAATGCACATTCAATAGTGTTTAATTAACAATTCAAGGTGTAAAAAAAAGGGGACTATTCCTAAAACGGGGCAGTTCCGGGGACACCCAAAAAAACACCTAAAAAAATACCTCATAGTTTCTGATCAAATTTTGATGACCTGAGCCGCTCAATGTGATCAGAATGTGATTTTAAGGGTATCCTTTGGAAATCAGCAAAAATAAATGACCAGAAAGGGCTTGATCCGAACAGTTTCGAACAATTTTTATTGAACGGTTCAAATAAAAATTGCTCAAAGCAAGCCTTTCTCGGTCATTTTTTTTGCTAATTTCTCGGAAGCACTCTTAAAATCACATTCTGCACACATTGAACGGTTCAGATCATAAAAATTTGATCGAGAACTATGAAATTGAGATTTGGGGTGTTTTTTTAGGTGTTTTTTTTGGTGTCCCTTGAACCGTCCCCTACCTAAAATATCTTTGTTTTCTACACATAATTTCATATCTAATATTAGTAATTGTTTAATACATCTTGCCAAGTAGATTTCAAAAATATAAATTTTATAAAACTTAAATAGTTTTAAAAAATTATAAGCCTTACGAAATTTTAAATAAAAAAAAGTAGGAGAGAGTGAGAGAGAAGAGAGAGTGAGAGAGAAGAGAGAGAGGGGCGGAAGAGAGAGGAGAGAGAGAAGGGGGGTGTGGTGCGTACATGCACATGGGGGGGGTGGGCGGGGGGCTGAGAGAAGAGATAGACACAGAAGAGAAAAGGAAAGGGAAAATGACGGTCAATGACGTGTTTTAATAATTAATACCCGTTAATGACATTTTCAGTATTAACAAATGTTTTCAGCATATTCTTGACGGGTATTAATTATCAAAACACGTCCTGAGCCATCATTTCCCCAAAAGGAAAATATGATGGGTGCGTGTGGGATTGTTTTCTAGGAGACCTAGTGGACTATTGACTTATTTGGAAAGGATTCTAAGGACTATGAAATTGAAAATTGGAACCGGCCAAGCATTTTCTCTTAGACAAAAAAAAAGGGGGGCCTTCCAATACTAAATTAATCTTTCCAAAATGTAGGACAAAAATTACCTAGAGGAGCAACCAAAAAAAGTGTTCATGATTCTTAAACCAGACTACATTCAATCAAGGAACTTTGTATTTAGAAGATCTAACCGATTATCCAATAATTTCATTAATCTTTGAAATTGTTACAAAGACTAAGGATCCATTTGATTAGAAAGAAATTTGTATTGGAAAATGAAAATGAGAGAAAGTAAAGTAAAAGAAAAGAAAGTGGAACAAAATTTATTTTCTTACATGTGTTTGGTTAAAATGAAAGGGTTTGTAAAAATTTTGAAAGAAAAAATATATTTACTAGCTTACCATTTTACATATATTATGGATCATGATAGAAAAGGAAAAGTAGTTAAGGACATAATGAAAAGTGTCATAAAATGTGGTAACATTTTTACAAGAAAATAAAATATCCTTGTTTCTTAGTAAAATGTAGAAGCTATGTAATTATGCTTTAATGAGTTGTACAAGAAAATCTATTTTCTTATACTTTCTTGTATTTTAATGCTAATTAAATACTAGAAAAAAGTGTTATTATTTTTTCTCTCTTACATTTTCTATCACTTTCACATTATTCAAATGGACCCTAAAGGAACAAGGACTTGAACGTCATCATATCCCTAAAGTAAGAACAATCATGTGCCCAAAAATTTGAGACTCAAATCCAAGATTGGTAAGAAGCCAACCAAGAAAATACTTATTGTGACAAGCCCACACTTATAGGATCAAGCCCAGAACACCTATTGAGCTAAGCTTAGAACCTAAAAAAAAAATACCTTAACCTTAACCATAACCATAACCCTAACCCTAATTATCCAATAATTTTAACTGTGAAAAAGACCACCTCAATTAGGCTTCAAGGTGGGGGAAGTGTTGCTCATAACGTGCGTACGTAGTAGCCATATTCCTTTATCCAGGTCATCTCCACTCATCATTTCGAATAATTGAAGACTCTATAGTAAACTATCTTCCTGTGCAATATTTTTACCAAAAAAAAAACACTTTCTACAGAGGACCAATTGTAGCTGATCAATTGTTGCCCTAGCTAGCTTAAACAACCTTTTTTTATAACCAAGTATTTGAGCCCATTTACACGCATCTCGACTAATTCTAAGAGATCATAATTAAACTCGCCATCCACTAGTGGGAGCCTCACTTGAAGCTGAAGGAAATGCTCCCTCTGGACCGGCCCAAATAACGCTGTCCAAGAAAGATCATTAGACAACCCCATTTGCCATAAACAATTATGTGCTTGTTCAATGCAAAAAATCTTTATATATTCCAGATATTCACATACCAAACATAATATTACAATTCAAACAAAGATTAACAAAAAAAAAAAAAAAAAAAACCCATCTCCCCAAACTTCAACACAAACTTCCACTTCTAGGAAAGGTGAACTTCAAAACAAATAACCACCTTCTTTAATTTTTGTAACTTCGTAAGCCTATGCTCAATCGGGAAAAGTAACCTAACACAAGCACACACAAAAAAAAACTAGGCGGCAGATGGGGCAGTAACAAAATGAGCAACTCCAGCCTCCAACAATACCGCCACAAATTTGTTGGTTTCACCATCTATAGCTGCGTTGTAGTCCAAGGACTCGTCATTGTAAATGTCCCTCCACTTCTTCACCAGCATCTTAATATCTTCCCAATCCATATGCTCTTCTTTCCCGGTGTACCTCCACGGCTTTGATCCCTGATCAAAAAATGAAAAATTAATTCGCCCCTTAAGCATTTTCATCATAAATCTACAAAAATGCTAGGGGTACATATAAAATGTACATATTATGTACATATCAGTTTTGTGGGGCCCACCTTGGGTCCCACAAAAATGATTCAAACCACCCATTATTTTTCAAACATTTTTTTATAGAGCCCTGTAAAAAATCAGCACAACCCGATATCGATAAGGATTTTTTCTTAATTTGTGGAAACGAAACTACTTAACTGCTTAGTTTCGCCCTTACAAATTCAAAAAAAATCTTTAACGATATCGGGTTGAGCTGATTTTTTACAGGGCTCCATAAAAAGATGTTTTAAAAATAATGAGCGGTTCGAATCATCTTTGTAAGACCCGAATTGAACCCCTCAAAATCTATATGTACATTGCATGTACATATTGTATGTACCAATAGCAGCACTCATAAATCTATTAAGCTGAGGAGAAATTAAGGTTTCGAGGAGTGGTAACGAGATCACTCACCGCAGCACAATAGTGAACAACTTTTACTTTGTCGACCTCGATGTTTTCCGGGTGGCGCCACATCATGGCCAAAACAAGGTTGTAGATCGGCGGGATAGGCACGTATATATATATATATATATATATCCCTAAAGAACATGTTCAAAAAGTCCTGCCACCACAATTAATGATTCAAGCCCAAGAATACATTAGTGCTAGAACAATTAAGGTCGACGGAAGATGATTTATTTAAAGAAATCATATGTCCATAAGCAATGATATATACAAATGATCTTCACAATGACATTTATTTCACAGATTTATTCTAGATTAATTGAAATTAAAAGACCACAAGAGTGATACATTACTCAAAAAAAACTTTTGCCCGCAAATCTGTTTATACAGAGATTTCATCTTGCACGATCATATAATAGAAAATAAAGTCACATAGGCCCCGTTCAGTTGTTAGGAAAGTACAGAAAATTATAAGAAAATCAAAATTTTCCCATAACTTTTGTAGTGTTTAGTTGCCAAGAAAGTAGTGAGAAATATGTTTTTAAGTTTTTTTGCAAGATTTACTTTCTTGCAAAAGTGATTCAACCAAAAGTATAGGATTTTGCATCACAGAAAAGTTTTCTCCATTGTGGGCCAAAATAATTGGCGGGTAAGAAAAAAAAAGCAAATGACGCCAATACCAAAAAAATACGAATTAGGTTCTTAGGCCATCCACAGTGACATAATCAAAAATGGATAACCAAAAGTTGACACATCAGCTTTTGATTATCCATTTAAGAGGTTGCTAAGCTTAACAATGTTGAGATCCACAATGGTCACTTCTAGTCCATAACTAAAATAAGGGATACACTACAATTTCACTCTCTCTCCCCTTGTGTTTTCCACCATTGATCACTTCCCTTCATTGCACTTTTTTTTTTTGCAAAAATATATCGATTTTCTCCTTTAATTTTGGGAAAAAAATTGGTGACTTCCTTCCCTAATATTATGAATTTGGAAAAAAAATCATGTACTCAAAAAAAAAAAACAGATGTGTTCTTGAATTTGTAAAAAAATGTAAGGTTCTTTATGTACTCAACCACAGGGAGAGGAATGAAAAAAGAATAAAATAAAAACGAAAAAAAAAAGTGAAATACCTTAATGTGGCGACAAATGTTTTCCACCATAGATCACTTCCTTCCATTACGATTTTTTTTTTTATAGCAAAAATATATCGATTTTCTCTCTTAATTTTGGAGAAAAAATTGGTGACTTCCTTCCCTCATATTATGAATTTGGAAAAAAAAATTATGTACTCCAAAAAAAAAAAAAATCAGATGTGTTCTTGAATTTGTAAAAGAATGCAAGGTTCTTCATGTACTCAACCACAAAGAGAGGAACGAAAAAGAATAAAATAAAAACGGAAAAAAAGTGAAATACCTTAATCCGGTGACAATGAGTTGAATTGTAAATGATTGAAAGATATGAGTTTTACTTTTGGAGGGAAAGAAAAAGAAAGAGTTTGTGGCTGAAAAAAATGAGATATAGAGTAGGTGAAGAAAATATCATTTGAAACACGCGTGTACATAAATTTTAGAACCAGTTAACTTATGTGGTGTGAGATCCACAAATTTTGATTATTGAAAAAAATGTTGCTAGTTTTGATTATCCAAAGCCCAAATAAGGCCATCCACAGTGGCATAATCAAAAGCAAATTATTTTTAAAGTTAACAATATTGGGGTAAAAGATGGCTCACAATGGTATAATTAAACTTAACAACATTCTTAGAAATAATCAAATTTTGAGTTTTGAATAACCAAAACTAACAACCTTTTTCGATAATCAAAATTTGTGGATCTCACACCACATAAGTTAACCGGTTCTAAAATTTATGTACACTCGTGTTTCAAATGGTATTTTCTTCTTATTTTCTATATCTCATTTTCTTCAGCCACAAACTCTTTCTTTTTCTTTCCCTCCAAAAGTGAAGCGCATATCTTTTAATCATTTACAATTCAACTCATTGCCCTGAATTAAGGTATTTCACTTTTTTTTTGTTTTTATTTTATTCTTTTTCGTTTCTCTCCTTGTGGTTGAGTACATGATGAACCTTGCATTCTTTTACAAATTCAAGAACACATCTGTTTTTTTTTTTTTGAGTACATAATTTTTTTTCCAAATTCATAATATGAGGGAAGGAAGTCACCAATTTTTTCTCCAAAATTAAGAGAAAAAATCGATATATTTTTGCCAAAAAAAAAACCGTAATGGAGGGAAGTGATTAATGGTGGAAAACATTTGTCACCGCATTAAGGTATTTCATTTTTTTTTTCCGTTTTTATTTTATTCTTTTTTCGTTCCTCTCCCTATGGTTGAGTAGATAAAGAACTTTACATTTTTTTACAAATTCAAGAACACATCTGTTTTTTTTTTTTGAGTACATGATTTTTTTTCCAAATTCATAATATTAGGGAAGGAAGTCACCAATTTTTTTCCCAAAATTAAAGGAGAAAAAATCGATATATTTTTGCCAAAAAAAAAGTGTAATGAATGAAAGTGATCAATGGTGGAAAACACAAGGGGAGAGAGAGTGTAATTGTAGTGTATCCCTTATTTTAGTTATGGACTAGAAGTGACCATTGTGGATCTCAACATTGTTAAGCTTAGCAACCTCAAAAATGGATAATCAAAAGCTGACACATCAGCTTTTGATTATCCATTTTTGATTATGCCACTGTGGATGGCCTTAGAAAGGCACTTTGAAATTTACGTGAGCAACAACAATTTCGACTACTGTGATGCTTTTGTTTATCTTGTCATTAGTAATTGATTTTTTTTAGAAGTATTTATTTATCTTGTCATTAGTCTTCAGTTTTGTTTTGTACTTACTAATCATCAGTTTATCAATGAGTTTTTGTATCGACAACTAATCAAGCATAGTTGTTTAACATTTGTTTATTTAGTTATTATCTACTTATTTTTTAAGCTTCATTTTTTATATGTTAAGGCTTTGCATTAGATAAAATACATTTTTCGGTATGTGTTAGCTCTCAAAGTTACTTTTAGCTATGGGAAATAAAGAAGTTTCTCATAAATGTTTTTTCCTGACAAATGAACCACTAAACTTAAGTTTTTATAAAAAAAATTTCTAATGAAAACTCACCTCACAGAAAAATAGATTTCTTTTTCTTTTACTTCACTTTACTTGACTTTTCCTGAGAATAACTTTCCTGTGCAACATTTCTGGCAACTGAACAGAGCCATAGAGAATTTCCAATAAAATCTTTATGCATAAATAATTGCTATATCTCTTCTTTTTTTGTAACTAATTGCTAGTATATCTAAAATATCTTACACAAATTCAAAATGACAAAAATATCCTCAAACTACATTTTCAAAGAAAGCTTCTCCAAAGAAGCTCTACAATATACATGACTTTTTCACCATCCCGAATGCCAAAAATGAACAAAAATTAAAAACCGCAGTTTCAAACCTTTGACAATTTATAATAAAGTAAGGGAGCAATAATCTCTTGTTCTATAAAACTTCTAAGAGGGTGTGTTGCTCCTTTCCTTTATTACCCTTTTTTAATGACGATTCTAGTAGTTTTGTATTTACATTTTTTTGTTTTGTATTTATTTTAAATTTATATACCTTTGACTAATTATGTTGTAGATATATAGGAGAGATCTAGCGATCCACACTTATTGATGGTTTGAAATGAAACTATGTCACCAAAAAATACATACCGATTCTATTCGGAGTTCAGAGTAGCAGACCTTTTTATAGAGATTAATTTATGTGCATCTAGTTTTGTCCGCATCTCTGCACGCAAATCCTTGAAATGGGAAAAAATAGGGTCGAAGTAGGAGAGGGATTATGATTACTTGCTCGGCAAAGGCGGTAGGAGGGGTAATTTTGAGGGTGGTCAAGAGGTCATCGTAGACGGAGAGACTGGGCTCGTACACGAACATGCCAGCATTGAAGTAGAGTGCGGGCCGGGGGCCCAACTCAGTGGGCCAGTGGACCTTATCGGGGCACTGCTGGCAGTACCCGATCTTGTACTGCGGGGTGTGGGACCACGTCTTCTCACAGAAGCAGTCCATCACGGCGTGGAAGTAGCCGTCCGGCAAGTCGAAGAGGTGGTCGATGTTGTCGTACACCTGGATGTCTCCGTCCAAGTATATCATCTTGTGGTACTCCACAAACTGCCCTTGTAAAAACACAACCAAGTGTTACAAATTTAGTACAATGGCTCACACTTTAATTTTGATTCTGGGATTTTAATTAGATTTAGCAACCAAAAGTGGAAAAAGGTTGGCAGGAATATGAATTTGGGAAAAAATTCACAAATCGTTTCTCTTATTTAGAACGGGAAATGAGAAGAAAAAATCAAGAATATCTTATAATATTGAAACTACTGGCACAAATCAGTCTATTCAAGGTTGCGATCCATCAGAGGTCATAGCACCCTTAAATTAGGGTGTAATAGATCATTCTTTCACTTATGTAATAATATGAAAAACTTTTGTCAAGCCCATTAAACACAGGGCCGGCTAGGGGTAAGTCCCGCAAGCCGGCCGGCTCGGGCGACCCTCTGACAAGGGGCAACAAAAAAAAAAAAAAATTGTATGTATACAAAAATAAATAAATAAATCCAGCAAAAAATATATTTATGGGCATCATCCAAAAAATTTTGTACAAATTTTTAAAAAAAAGTAAATATGTATGGTTTCCACCTACTTTAAAAAATTATGATACTTGAGAAATTAGGAGGGTAAAAGAGAGGTTTTTACATACCTAGGGTAAATAACAGATAAAAAAAATTAGGTGGGCAAATTATTAAGAGAAAAAATTAGGCGGGCTATCAGATAAGAAGAAAAAAAGAAAAGAGACGCTATAGCCAAAACAAGAAGGGACGGATGATGTAATTCAAGCTAAATGGACAATATAATCTTTTTTTTGTCCTTTTTTTTGGGTTGCTTGTATGTCTTTTTTTATACTTAACACTAGTGGGCAACGAGTCCTGTTATTCGCAATAAAGATTTGCAGACAACCACATAAGGAAAAACTCGTTTGGGCCCATTCCAGGTCCCACAAAAATCTAAAAAAATATCCATAAATTTTTTAATATTATTTTATGGGGCTCTATAAAAAATCAGCTCCAACGAACATCAGTAAGTGTTACTTTTGAATTCATATGGGCGAATTGAGCAGTTTTGCCCCAACGAATCCAAAAGTAATACTTACCGATCGATATCCCTTGGAGCCGATTTTTAACAGGGCCCCATAAAATAATATTAAAAAAAATTGGATATTTTTATAGATTTTTGTGAGACCCGGAATGAGCTCAAACGCATTTTTCCTTGCGTGGTTCCCTGTAAATCTTCCTTGCGATTAGAATTTTCGAATGGGCAACCAAGCGGCAGGTCAGGCTTAGGCAACCCAAATGTCGAGGCCGGCACTGATTAAACATAGCGGATCAAACCCAAGGTCAAGAAGTGGAAGTGCACATGTGCACATGTGCACACGTGATTCAACAGCTAGCCACTGGCTGTTGAATCACGTGTGCACATGTGCACTTCCGCTTACTGACCTTGGGTTTGATCTCCTATGTTTAATGGGCTTGACAGATTTAATATTTTGACTCCTTAAATTGAATTTTTCATTATAAGACTTCCAAACTCAAAGTAATTAATTATATCTGGATATTTGTACACTAGCTAGCCCCTTAGAAATTAATTCTATTTTACTAGTATAATCTTTCCCCCCTCCAATAATTAATTTTATATTTTACAGTATAGCTTATACCTCTTCTCTTCGAAGGGAAATATTGCAAGGGCTTAATTAATTTTCAAAAAAGTTTTGGGAAAAATTGAATGCCAGTGCGATGTGTAACAAGAAATTAAAAGAAACAAATTAATAGCAAAAGCGATATTTAATGTGATTAATTGTCTTTACAATTAGCTCCAATAAATTAGCAATTTTGATCATTAAAGTAGGCTTAAAAATATATACACACAGTCTTAGCTAATGGTCATGTCTATTTAGAGACTATTTGGGAGACAATTATTTGCCAATTGAATTATGATGAGAATTTTACTTTCATAATAATGTGCAGAATTGATTTTGCAGATGATTGATGCAAACATCTGCATTGAGAATCCCAAAAAGCTCAAGTTGTCATTTTCGAATAATGCATGATGGAAAATCATACTCTACCTCCCTTCTTAGGCAAGTTAAACTCTACCTCCTTAATGGACGCGAAAACAATATAGGTGAGTTATCATCAAACGATATATTTTTTATTTTAGTTTAAAAATATACACTGTTCAAGACAGCTCATTTATCTAATTTTTTTTTTTTTTGTCTAAATGGCATTTTTGATTTTTTTTAATGTAAACAAGTAGTATTTTGGAGTTACCTGAAGACAAAAAATATAGCGTTAACTCAGCCTAGGTAGCATGCCGCCCCTCCAAAGGGCAGCACTAGGGCTACGCATGGTCCGGATCAGATCAAATTTTCTATGAATTCAATCCTAATTTGCGAGTCATGGTTTTTGAAAATGAAATCCGTGTCTGGACCAAAAGTTTCACGGTTCGGTTCCAATCCAAACCGTGAGTCATGGTTTGGTCCCGATTTTGTCCACGGATTTATATCGACCAAATGCTTCATCCCAAACAAATGATTTTTATCCCATTGACATCATTTTCAAAGACTACTGTATTTTAGATAGAGCCAGAAAGGTTATAATTAAAGTGCAATTCATAAGGACATCTACAAACTCACAAATCACAACTAAACCTCCTAGGGTAGTTTCTAAGTAAAGCCAAAAAATATATTTACTATATGTTATATATATAACTATTTACTATGTGTTAAACTTATGTAGAAAAATTATGGAGCCACAAGAATCGAGGGGTTCTTTTTATCTTGTCTTTTATTTCCTAGTCAAAGTATCTATCCACACAATTTTAAAGTCTCTTTTTGAGTCAATCGAAGAGTCTTCTTAAGTTTCAAAAGTCAAACACATCTTTCAATTAGTATATGGTCAAGTCATTTTTTTTAATGTGTCTTGAAAATATAAATTTATTTTCCCATGTTGGAGGGATATTCCAACAAGTTCTATTTATATCATTTCCTATGAAGAAATCATTAGAGTGTGCTTACGTAAAATATAGCCTTTGGCCAGTGAGAAGTGCAATGCTATATTTGGTTTGGTTTGTTTTTGAAAAAAAATTTGAAAAATAGTAAAAGTAATAAGTGAAGAGAGATAGAGAAAGAAATATTAGAAGTAGAGGAAATCTATGGGGTATTTTTTGAATTTTTTTTTTAAAATAGTACATAGAAGAAAGCATAAATTTTTGAGTTAATTACTTGTTGCCCACTTTATCTATACACGTTTTTCATTTTACCCCTTCTTACTATAAAACGCTACAACCTCACCCTTTATCTTCCAATTCCTAACGCATAAGGCCTGTTGTTAGTCTGGGATCCCAAACTTAGTTAACTATTTTGTTTAAGTATGAATGAATGTAAGGGTAGTGGCTCTGCCATATTTTGCTGGAAACTTGACAAGTTGGACGTAGTTCACTAAGGCTTGTGGCCTTATATTTTGTTGAATTCTAAATTTTTCTGGATGTAATTGACTATGCCAAACTTAGTTAGCTGTTTTGTTTTACAAGGTTGTTTGGCCAAATAAACCACTTCGCTTTATTTTTTTTGTCCTTATTCAATTTTTTTTCGTATTTGTTATTTTTTTGAGATTATTGCTTCTTCATGACAAGAAGAAACTAAAAAGTAAAAAACTACAATCGAAATCCAATTTTTTTTAATATAGATGAAAAAATTGGTTTATTGGATTATTTTTGTCTTTATTAAAAAAATTAGGTTTTGATCGTAATTTTTTACTTTTTAGATTTCTCTCGTTATGACGAAGCAATAATCCCCAAAAAAATTGATGAAAAACTAACAAATGCGAAAAAAATTTGAATAATGACAAAAAAATAAGCCAAGTAGCTTATTTAGCCAAATAACCCCTAAGTATGGATGAATGTAAGGGCAGTGGTTCTGCCATATCTTTTGTTAACGGCAAGCCTTGTGTTGGGAATTGGAAGATAAAGGGCGTAGGTTGTAACGTTTTATAGTAAGAGGAGGTAAAGTGAAAAACATGTATAGATAAAGGGGGCAACAAGTAAAATTACGATCAAAACCTAATTTTTTTTAATAAAGACAAAAATAATCCAATAAACCAATTTTTTCATCTATATTAAAAAAAATTGGATTTCGATTGTAGTATTTTACTTTTTAGTTTCTTCTTGTCATGAAGAAGCAATAATTCCAAAAAAATTGACCAAAAAATAACAAATACGAAAAAAATTTGAATAAGGACAAAAAAAAAAATAAGCGAAGTGGTTTATTTAGCCGAACAACCCTGTAAAACAAAACAGCTAACTAAGTTTTGGCATAGTCAATTACATCCAGGAAAATTTAGAATTCAGCAAAAGATAAGGCCACAAGCCTTAGTGAACTACGTCCAACTGGTCAAGTTTCCAGCAAAATATGGCAGAGCCACTACCCTTACATTCATCCATACTTAAACAAAATAGTTAACTAAGTTTGGGATCCCATACTACCAGCAGGCCTTATGCGTTAGGAATTGAAAGATAAAGGGATAGGTTATAGCGTTTTATAGTAAGAAGGGGTAAAATGAAAAACGTGTATAGATAAAGTGGGCAACAAGTAATTAACTCTTCAAATAATGATCAAAAAAACAAATTTCAAATTGCTCCTAAATAGGAGTACTCCTGTAGAAACTAGAGAATCACCGCCTCTCTGGATCCATCAAAACCCGCAACGGTCGAAACCCCCTTTTCTTCTCTCTCAAGTCTCGACAATCTCCTCAAACCCCTTTTATCTCCATCGTTCTCTTCTCCCGCCCTCCCCATTCGAACAAACGATCTCCTACAGTCCTACGCAGAACACGACATGGACGACGACGATGACCACCACCTCCAGCAACCAGACAAGTCAATACCAAACCCTAGTTCCACCGCCTCCTCTCCACTCCGCACCCTCCCTTCCAAATCGGCCGCCCCCAAAGTCCCTCACAACCGCCGCCGGCGCCGCCAACCGAGCCCTAACCAAGCCCCTCGAGCCCACCCAACACCTCGTCAAACCCCTTATCTCCATCGTTCCTGTCTGTGAATCCAACGACACTAAGATTGAGCCGGCGGCATTTGTTTCGGATTTGAATTCGTCTCCTGTAACCGAAGATGTTTTCTAGGGTTTTGTCGCCAACCACCATCGTGGGGAAGTGCACCGCGCGCCACCACCCTTCTTCCCAAGCACCGCACACCACCACCGCCGAACCTAACTAGGAGTATTCGATCGCTTCTACTACGGACAACGAGTTCGGGTCAGACCAAGTTATTTCCACCCCCCCACCCCCCTTAAAGAATTTGTGTATTGTTGAACATCTTCTTCTTGAAGAACTTTCCGAATTTGAATTGAACCTACAAGAAGAAGAAGAAGACCTTTCGGAACGCCGTCGTGTTGGCTCTCTTTCTCTTTCTCTTTCTCTTTCGAATAAGGGTTTCAGGGAATATAAGTATTTAGGGGTTCTAATTATATTGTTGATGTTTGTATTTGAGTTACAGACTTAGGGTTTCTGATTATTAACTATTATAATTATTTCAGGAATATTGATTGTTGATTTGATTCAGCCAAGCTTGGCTCCCCGATGATGTACTCTTTTATTCACTGTGGGCATGCAGCAGCTTCAAATGAGTTTTGATTTAATGCCGCCCATGCATGGATTCTCATGCTATAAATCTGTATGTGTCTATTTATGTGTTGTGTTTGAATTTCGTTCACATTGGTGGGATTTTTGAGCGGGAGATCTAATTTCTAACATATGTTCATGTAAGGTTGTTCTGTTTGAAACACCACTTCTTAGAGCTCCGCTAAGAGAATTTTTCAGTCCTCGAAAGCAAGTAGCTGTAGCTTCCTCTTTGGCTACAATGAAATAGCGTGAAATAAAACATAAAAGTTAAAGTTTGTTCCGAGACCAAAGTTTAGGGACTTTTATGCAAGCAAAGGACACAAACTTCAGTTGAAAAATAAAAGTCAGGAAGCTTTTTATGGGATTCTGGGGAAAAAAATTCATAATGCACTGGTCTTGAACTCAAAAATGTTGCAAAGGAGGGTTTGAACTTGAATGTGTTCTTTCTTAATTTGTACCTTTCATAAAAACACTTCAGTTTGATTTTTGAGAATTTTCTTTTCCCATAAGTACCTCCGACTGCCTAAACAAGGGATAAACAACCACTTCTTAGTTTAGCTTTGTTTCCCCCCCTCCCCCCCCCTCCCCCTTCTCTTGTACTTTCCGCTTCTTTAAGTAGTCTTCTCATCTTTTAAGTAGAGTTTTGGTTTCTTCTATTCCTAGCTAATGATAGTTAAGTTGTTTTCAGAGTAACCCTTTGATTCTTACATTGCATGCACGTAATAGTGATAGTAAGATAAGCGCATGCGACCACGCCAACCAGAGAATATATTGTTATCGGAAATGGATTGGCCTGTTGGAGACTTGGAGTTGTGAAATTTTTGCATTTTTTGCTTAGCTTGAGTAATTAACTACTTTATCATTTGATGATTGGCTTTAGAAAGATATGACTGGTGTCTTCATGGGAAAACATGCATGCATATGACTTCAGTTTATTATTATTCTAATGTTTTTGGGTAAGTAGCTTCACATTGATTCTTGAAACGCTCCTAAATATGAACAAAGCAAGCTGGTTATGATGATATACTTCTTTTCCCCCATGTAGTCTTAAAGATCAAGTTTGCATATTTGTTGAGATAAAGGTGCTTTCCTCAATCAACATCTTGGTTTCATTCTCCTTCAGGGGGTTTATTAAATTTGTTTAATGTTTTGTTAGCATGACTATGAAACTATCTAACTTGTTTTTCCTCAAAGTAGCCAAAATGTGGGTTTCTTCCATTTTCAATATATATATGAGGCAAATGTCGTTAAAAAGAGAATAGCCTGCTTCAGAATGCACCAGTATATATATATATATACAGTCAGGTTCCGGTGAGGGATCCCTTATTTTTTTAAAATGCGGGACTTTCCTTCCCGGTTGAATTTCGATGATCCGAGCCGCTCAAAGTGATCAGAACGTGATTTTAAGGGTCCCCGCGAGAAATCAGCAAAAAAAATGACCGGGAAGGGCTTCATCCGAGCAGTTTTCATTGAACGGTTCAAAAAAAACTGCTCGGATGAAGCCCTTTCCGGTCATTTTTTTTGCTGATTTCTCGCGGGGACCCTTAAAATCACGTTCTGCACACATTGAACGGTTCGGATTTTCAAAATTTGATCGGGAAATGAAAGTCCCGCATTTTAAAAAAGTGAGGGATCCCTCACTTGATAATTTGTGTATATATATATATATATATATATATATATATATATATATATATATATATATATATATATATATATATATATATATATATATATATGTGAGGCAAATGTCGTTAAAAAGAGTTATATATATATATATATATATATGAGGCAAATGTCGTTAAAAAGAGAATAGCCTGCTTCAGAATGCACCAGTCATTGAAATTGCATGAAAGAGAGGTACATTTTGTTTTTCCACTTTTTCTCGTAGTGTAAGTTGGGAATGAGAAAGCTCTTATCCAAATGTGAAATTCAAGTATTCGATATAATTCCACCTTGCTTTCTTATAGATCTGATGCAGTTACTTATTTGATAGTCATTTTAGGTTATTGTCTCAACAGGGTCTTTTTTCTCTGCAGGTATCAGAAATAAGAAAATATGATCCGCTCGATAAGTTCTCTGGATCCAAGGACAGAGTGCATAAAGCAATCAAGGCTCTCTGTTACTCCTCAGAACAACTTCCCTGTTTTCTTGAACGGTTCCGTAATATATGGAGGCTTGGGTGGTGGGAGTGATAGTATTAATCATATGATTGGGAAAGAAGACGTTCTCAGGTCTGTGATTCAGATAGATGATGGCCTACGCACGACAAATTTCCTACACCTTGTTGCTGAAACTGTTTTCAGATCAGGATTACTAGATCAGCTTCTCAAACTTCAGAAACTTGATGTCTGACTTAGGTGCAATTCATGCCTATTACAACTTTATTTCTCAGCCTTGTATGGTGTGTAGAGATTTGGGTGAAGACAAAATGTCGGACAGATACAAGTATCTGCATTCATTGTCTTTGGATGAAAGCTTCAAAATTAAACTATTTGATAGCTGCAACTGCAAAGGACTTGAGCATGATGATTTGTTTTCGGCCAAGGAAAGATAAGGATATAGAATTTTCATTTAGTAGTGTATTTCTAAAGTCAACCAACCAGATATTCGATTACAAGGTATGCAGCAATGCCAGACATCATTTAAAAACTCGGCATTTAAAAAAGCAGCACGTGTGACTGACTGGTGTCAACTAAAGTTAGGAATGATTGTGCATCATATGGTTTTCAGAAACCCTGAAGTATGGGTTCTTACATAGGATCGAATGGTAGTTTGGTGCAATATCATTTTTGTTTATTGTTTGTTGTTTTTTGCTTGCTGTTTTCATGATCATAAAACATGGAACTTGTTGACAAACTGTACCTGTTTTCATGGAATTTGTTGACAACCTGTTCGTTTATAAAATCACGAAAAAGATTTTTATTCGTTCCCAAAATTGTCACTGCTCAAACATTTGAAAACAAAAGGTGTTTTTGTTTTCAAAGAGAGTGTCTGAAAGTGTTGAATAGCAACCAAGCATTAGCCATTGCCATTTTTCACATTAAAAATGGATGACACCTTATGACTAGAATCTCTGTTTTAAAGAAAAAAAAGGAGGCAAATTTTTGAAATGCCCTGTTAATCAGGGGTAACGTTTTAAATATGGCACAAAACCCAAACCCAAATTTTTAGGATTCTGTGTACTAAACCAAGGGCCCATTTGGTTTGCTAGTTTATTTGCTTATTGAATGCAAAATATGCTAATTTTTTTTTTTTTTTTTTGGCTACAATTAGATTATTAGCTTTAATTCTTGTGGGAGAATGAGGGAATAAGACACAACTTGAGCGAAATGCAAATAAGATGGTGAAACTAAGGAGCCCTGGTTGATCTCATATTTGCATGTGTTATGAATCTATGGTTATCTTGATGTATCACTAGTGTTTATTACATTTCCTCCATATGATAAGTGGTGATTTTATCTCCTGATGCTTTCATTTATTACTGCTCTGGTACATCATACAGTGGCTAAATTTCAAATCATCAAGTTTCAAATGCATAAGTAATATTTTTTTTTTCCAGTGAATAGTGTCTTTTCTTGCCATATGTATAACTTACAGAAGTTGCTATTTTCTAGGCATCTTTTATTGATCTCGATATGAAGCCATTGACTTCGATATGAAGCGTTTGAATAAGATGGAACACTATTATGAATTAGGCCATTAGATAGTCAGCTGCAATGCTCACATTACGAATGGAGAGCATCAAGCGGGTAACTCTGTGTCCATTGAGGCTTATAGAACTGCATATTTGGTTCAATCCAACATGTGGAAGATGTTTCTCATGCTAGAGATCCTGCTGGTAACATCTTTGTTTAATAACTCTTTTTCTGTATTTCCATCTTCAGTTGTATTGCTGTATATATTGGATATATAGTCGATCTTCTCCTTTCTTTTGCATCCCCTTCTTTTCAGCCCTCTTTCCCCTTCATTTGTCCGTCCTTGAATAAATGAGAGCACGGAAGTTTCTGGCTGAGTTTTGCGCTGAAACTTAAATTTTCCCAGATATTGGTTATTTACATTTCTCTCCTCTCTAATTTTGCGTGAGCCGCATGGCATATAATTCTTATTTCATGCCTGTCTGCCAATATGCTCCCAACTTGTCTGCCAATATGTTCCCAACTTCTATATAATATAAACTTGGTACCTACAAATGGTTGTTTGTACATATAGAGCATCTACCACTCATAGTTGTCAAAGGCGCGCGCCTAGACGCAAGGCGCACCCCCAGCGCCTTGTTGACCCAAAGGCGAGCAAAAAGTGTGCTTCTTTCAAATCGATCAAAAAAGTGCAGACAACACAATTATTTTCAGAAATAAATATTTTTTTGCATAGGTGCGCCTCTCTTCAAAAAGGGGCGCACCTCGCCTTGCGCCTCTTGCCTCGCCTTCCCTGAATTCCTTCTCTCTTCGTTCAACTCAGCTTTACAAGTCTTCATTAGATGTTTTTGGGTCATTCCTTATTGGGACTTACATGGTCGGACATTCCTGTCATTTTGTTGTATCATGAGGGGCG
This sequence comes from Rhododendron vialii, assembly GCF_030253575.1. Classification (NCBI taxonomy): domain Eukaryota; kingdom Viridiplantae; phylum Streptophyta; class Magnoliopsida; order Ericales; family Ericaceae; genus Rhododendron; species Rhododendron vialii. The sequence goes on from NC_080561.1 coordinate 26,132,809, forward strand.
ATTCATGATCTATAAACATGTTGACAGACTTAAACTTGTTGCTTTTGTTGTCATTGTACTCTTCATAAGGGGGGTATTTAGAGGGTGTTTTGTGAGTAGAGGGTTATGTTTCTATGCAAATGGTTAACCCATTTGGTTAGTTGCTATTTAGGTAGGTAAGAGTGCTCTGATTTCAGAAAGTTAACACTAAAGACATGCAAGTGTTAATGTCTTCCTAGGTGCTTCACTACAAGAAAAAAGGGAATACCCGACACTTGGTTTCCGGCGTTTGTGACTTTGTGCAAAACCCCACTAAAAGTCCAAAATTACTGTAGCCGAGCGGAGACCTCTTCTACCTTAAAATTGCACCATCCCCCTTTTATAAAAAGCCTCCCAACTGCTACCGCATAGAACAAAAAAGAAAAAGAAAAGGAACAAGCGTTCCTCTTGATCTAGGGTTCCCTACTCTTTGTTCGTTCGCCTCCTCTCGATCTGCGGCTCCCTCATCAGCGCCTCTTGGTACGTTCCTCTCTCTCTCTCTCTCTCTCTCTCTCTCGTTGTATCTGTATTTCTCTTTGGTATCTATGCGGGGGAGTTGGGGTCGCGGGGTTGTAAGCTTCAACTACGGTTGGGTTCAGAGGGAGCGGATCGGGTTAGGGGTGGGGAAGGGGATATGGGTTGAAAAGATAGGGTTGCCGATAAAAAAATAAAATAAAATTTAGGGATTATGATTAGAGGTTGGACAAGTTAGGGTTTGTGGTTAGGGATTGGACAGATTTAGGGATTTTTGGTTATATTGTGGTTAAATCTGGGGCTTTTGTAGACATTGATTAACGGTTTTACACTGACATTGGAGCTCTTGAATAAGGCCGCTAGATTTCCTGTTTGCTTTCTGTTCTTACGCTGGGTTAGATTGTGCAACTAAGCGGTTTCTTACTTTGTTTTGCTTTTGCCTCTCTTTTCGATCCCACAAGGTTTCCCCCCTCCTTTATGTGTATTCTCAGAGTAACACGCGTGGATTAAAAGAATGTTGTCAATAGTGCTTAATAATGGGGGAATTGTCTCTGTTATTGTAATGGTGTTTCTATGAATGTCATCGTTCATAAACATTTAGTTTTTGCAGGAGTGGGAGGAGTATGGGTTTTGCTTCTTGGTGGCCAAACTCAGTGGACTGTGGTCCCTGTTGCAATGCTGATTTCTATTAGCAGCATAATTGCAGCTGATATTTATGCTTTTGTTGGTGGCAAGGTACTTGTGCTTGTATAATCGAGCAGTTGGACTCTGCTATCTTTTAATATTTGTATACCATCTTAGATCCTTGCTAATATATCATATAACTCTTGAATTCTTTTTCTTTTAGTTGGCCAAAACAAATATATACTACCTTGATTTCTAGAATATGTCATTTATGGGAAAGAAGAATGTTCCATTCCATCTTAGGTGTTCTTGAAGACCTCTTTTTATTTTGTCAGAAAGGCTCCTGTTGATCCCTGGTTGGCACTTGCAGCTCCAAAATTTGTGTCTTCTTATTTGGTTTTGTTCAAATGGTTTTTTAATTGATTGGAGGGAGGAAAAACAGATACATTTCATATGACTTCATTGCTCGATCTACCAACTGGGTCGGCTGGACATAAGTTTCCCAATTAGGAATTTTGCGTACACTTTGTTAGTGACACTTTATTTGTTTCTTTTCTGATGGCTCTATTAGCATTTTTATGGGTTCTATTTTGGGTTTCTGATGTTTGTAACAGGTTGCCAAATATCTACCACCTCTTGGAAGTCATTATCATCAATGCTATTCCACTTCAAAGCCAACTCTTGAACTTCAAATTATGGTGATTTATGTTCATTAGATTCTGTGACTCTCTTAGAATTCTTTTAAATTTCTAATTTGTCATTCATTGAGTTCCACTCTTAATACTTTATTTTCCTTTTATGAGTTGGTGGATTTTCGCAGTTTGTTTGTTTAGATTTTGAACTTCACAGCCAACTCTTGAACTTCAAATTATGGTGATTTATGTTCATTAGGTTCTGTGACTCTCTTAGAATTCTTTTAAGTTTCTAATTTTTCATTCATTGAGTTCCGCTCTTAATGCTTTATTTTCCTTTTATGAGTTGGTGGATTTTCACAGTTTGTTTGTTTTGATTTTGAAGGTTGAATCACAAGTGGAGCTTTGAAGTATCAGTGGGGGGATTTTATGTAAGTTTTTTTTCCATTCATTTTCTTGACTCTGAAGTGGTCTTTTGTAGTGCATCTTACAATATACCGACCCAGATGGATATCGGTACTTGATCACTTCGTGTTTGGTAAAAACCTTTTGTGAAAAATCCATTTTGACTGATAATTCTAACTCATCAATTAACCTTAACGAAGGGTTTAAGCATCTAAATCCTTCACTGGATAGTATTTTCATTTCTTTTTTAATGGATACGCAAAAGGGGTGATGTGAGTAACTGTAGAAAGATTTCCGTAATCCACAGACTGATGAATATGTGTGAGAAACTGATTGGCATGGCTGTGCTAATTTTGGTATGATTTTTCCAATTGGGCCCTTCAACGGGAGATGCTCAAGTTATGGGGTCGGGGTATTTTAGTCATTTCGCGGGTGGGTTTTGGGTGGCGCCCACGTGCACCGTTTATTTCCAAATTACTTTAGAGGGTTTTCAGACTTTTGCAATTTTCCTCGTGTCCTTTTTTGGTTCTTCCATTTCTTGTTTCTTGTCCGTTTGTGTGGGGTTTTTTTTACGGAATGTTGATTCACAAAATATCTGCCTATGTCAGCAGTCTTGATGTTTGTTACCTTCCTCTCTCTCTCTCTCTCTCTCTCTCTCTCTCTCTCTCTTCCCTTTGGATCTTCAACAGATGGGTAGGACTTTCTTCTCTCCCTTTTGCACCTGTTCTCCTCCCTGCGAGACAAATCACACACATCACAAAAATTCTCCGATCATGTGTTCTATCTCATTTCGCATCATCTGAGATGCGGGTACTACTATATACGATTATTAGAGAGAGAGGAGGGCCGGTCTGTTGAACTCTGGCCAACCCAGAAAACGGCCAGAATCCGACGACGGCGATGGAGGCAGCGGCTGACTCTGTGTAGGGACGCTTTAGATCGTCAAAGAAGATGGCACCGATATAAAATGCCTCCTTCGTGTTGACCCACCGACTTGGTCCGTCGTCGATTCAGATCTCGAAAAGCCAGAATTTCGGTACTCTCTCTTCCTCCGAAATCTAGGTCTTTCTTGCTGCAGCAAAGGGCCATGAGCAGAAGCAAGATGTGCGGCGCTGAGGTCTTTGTGGTCTTCGGATCTTCTAATGCTATTTAAGGTAAAGCCCATCAAATTCCCTCCTTTATATTTGAAGAGATTTCTATCTATTGAATTTTACCCCCTTTTTTTTGATTCATTAATCGTAAGATATTATTGTATTTCTTCTTGTTTGAGATCCATCAGTGCATGATTATTTTTTTGTCAACATGTGTCAGTTTGTTTTCTTTTTTCTTCTCTTTCATCCCTCCTTCTAAATCCTCCATTTGGTGAAATCAGTAGGTTGCCATTTGGGTCCGTTTTGTCCAATCAAGCCCTTCGATTGGCGAGCCTCAAGTTATGGGCTCGGGGGCTTTCTGGTCTGGTTAACTTATAGAAAACTTTTCAGCCTAGGGTTTCCTTATTCCTTGAGTTTGATGCACAAAAAGTATGTTTATGTTTTTAGGTAAAATATAGTTCAGTTGTTTGTTATGTTTGTGCTAATTTTGATTAATAACGATGAATATGATCATCGTGATTTCTTCTTCAAGACTTGCAGATCATGGTTGGTCCGTACAGTAGAAGATCGTGGGAATCACTGTCCACCGTTTCGATCGTTGCATCTACAAGCTATTAGAGGTAACCATTTCAACTGCAAATAGCTATTTTATGTCATTGAATATCGTAGTTCATTTTCCCTTGGTTTTTTGTTGTTTCCCTCTTAAATCCAAATTTTGAGTTTCTGAAATTTGGGCCTTTTGTATTTTTTGTTTGGAATCAGTTGATTTGGGTAATATGTTGTGTCAATTTGTTACAAATTAGGTTTTTCACTTGTGCTGATTTTTAGAGGATGTAATCGGATATAAATTGTGCACCAGGTCAAGTTTATGAATCTCACTTTAGGCTCTAAAATCTTGAGAGTTTAACCTAACCCTTATGCTATGACCTTTGCATTGACATTTTACTCTTAGTTTTTCCTTGGCTCTAGAAATTGGATTATCATTAGTCGTGGCCTATGTGAAATAATCAACTTGGAATTGAAATGAGTATTAACACACAGTATGCGTCTTTCAGTTGCATCAACTATGGTGGTTATTAAGTATTTCGTTTCGTAAGTGTCAGATTTGGGCAAGCAACCTCTCTCTCTGCTATTAAACTATGCGTGCCTCTCTTGCCCTTGCCCTTGCCCAGCTCTAGGTATGTATTCCAACATCTGAAACTGGACACATAGATGGATATTGTGTCAAATTGAATTCATTTTGCCATTTGTGCTTTCGTGTTTGTTAAATGGGGTATAGGTTGCCCGGCCTTAATTTACTAAGTTTATCTATCCTAATATGTTACAGTTGTTGGGATATCTTGGTATTTTGATAGTTTCTATTGTCATACGCTCTTGCTACTATTTATATAATTACTCCTATATGATATCTATATCCAGTTGTATGATGTCTATTCTATGCAATGTTGCTTTCCCTCGAATTATGAACATGTGTGCAAACCAAAAGGCCCTTGAAACCATAGGTTTTTTTTGAATGAGTTGTTTCACTAAGAGTTTTGTGTATAAGTACTCATTTCCCAATTTTATCGCATAGTGCATATATATATTTGTTCCAAGACTGTTGTTTCTGTTCTAGAATTGTGTGTACGGTGTAGTCTTTTCTATATCTTCGCTCTGCTTTAACGTTTTTTTTACTCAAAAAATCAAATCCAATTTTTTTTAAAAAAGGGCATTTTATTTATTGCGGGTTTACTATAAATGCATCGATAAATTATTATTTGCTCTGCCAGCACAAATAAACGGGCATGATGGTTGTGCGTAGCACGAGGCAAGCCACCTATGTGTGAGAAATCAATTGGCATGGCTGTGCCATTTTGGCATGATTTTTCCAATTGAATCCCTCAGTTGATTCTCCTCCAGTTATGTGTTTGGGGGTAGTTCGGTCATTTCGTAGCATTTGCAAGGATTACCATTTTGCCTTTCCAAACTTTTAACATTTTCCTTCCATGTCCTTTTTTAGCAGTTGATTTTGTCGGTTTGAGCTACTTTTAATGAGGGTATGGTTGTGAAATTGGGGTGGTGTTAGTTAGTCAATGCTGGTACAGTGGTTGGGGTGTGTAGACGATGGCAGAGCCATAGAGCTGTGACAGTGATGTTTGCAGCTGTAGGTAAGAAATGCATTCACATCTCCTCCTCTCATTTTCTTCGTCTGGTCAGAGAAAACACACACACACAGAGTTAGTTCCTACTGATGCTCATGTCGCTGGTGAAACTCCCCATCTCCAGATCCCCTTGCATCACAATTCCTCCCGTCTCAGTCCAACGTCGTTTCTTTAGTCACCTGTTCTCCTCTCCAATATAGAGGTTAGTTAGGTCTTCTTCCATTTCTTTGATTTTGAATCTTCACCTGTACCTGAAATTCAGTAGCTTCTGTTTCAGATTCGAATCGAATGCTCGGATTCTATTTAAGGCGTTGCTTGAGTGCTTTCCAAATCACTTCTCCTTTTCCTAATTGTGTTCTCTATTGATTACTGGAAAGTCGATTGGCGTCGTCGGCTGCCGGTATCGTGCCAGTGCCGGCAAGTAAGAGAGACGATTTGCTGGTGCTGCAGCATGATGGGATCCATGGCACATTCTGTCACTGCAAGAGATCGTGTAACTCCACGAGAGGTACATAAATCAATTACCATTAATTACTTTTAATCACTTATGTATGTAAGTTTTGGAATTTGGTTGAAAAAAATGAGAGACCGCGATGTTTGGAAACCCCCCTTTTCAAGAGCTTTTGTCAATGTGAAAGAGCTAATTGGGTGGCCTTATTATTATTTTTTTTATTGATTTGGTGGTTAGGGAAACTATGAGTTTCCATGTGGATTTAAATTTTTAGTATCAAGGAAAAGTTTATGGGGTTTAGGTGTTCAAAAGTTCTCTTTGCCTATATTATTTTTGTTTTTCTTTGGAGGTTAAATATTTTGAAAGAGGTGGTGTTCCACACTCCGCAGGCGACACTGTGTGGTGGGAGTGTGGTTTGGTTTGGTTTCAAAGACGTCGGAGTAGAGAGAGAAGAAAGTGATAGAAGCCATGGGCGGATTGTGCTGGAGGAGGAGCGACTCTATGATCGTGTTACCAATCATCTTTGTTGTTAATGCTTCTCTTTTGTTTGCTCACAGAGCTAATTCTTTTGTACTCAATCATACGCTTTTCAGAGTTTTATATGTTTATTTTTGTGATTGGTTTATCAAATATTATGGATATGGATGTCTCACACCGTATGTCACTTGAAAATTTTAAATAACCTGTGTCACTTCTTGTACATAAATCATCAGTCAATTAAAGTGTTTAGCAAAGGATGAGTAAAGATTGCTAATACTATATATTGGTTGCAGATTATGGATGCAGGAATTGCTCTTTCCGATTCGTTTGGAAATATACGTATCTTTGGTTCTAGGTTTCTATATGTATAGAGTTGTCTGAACTTCTAACACCGTGTTTCGTTGCATAGAAAATTGAAGGAAAGAAACATGATACTTGCTTTTTTGAACCCTACAGTAAAGATCCTTTGTTGTATTTTTTAATTTATTATAGAAAAAATTGTTGGATTTAGAATTCTCATAGAAATTAGTGTTCTATTCTCATGTCTCAATACCCTTCACGCAGAAACACCCATACCTTCTTTATGTTTTATTTTATTTATTTCATTTGATTGTGTTTGTATAAAGGTTTCCTTGATTTGCGTCTTTGATGGTGAATTGTCCTATAATTGGGTGTTATCTTCCTTAATATATCTCTTTGTTTTGCTATTTCTTTTGCTGAAATGTTATGTTCCCAGCAGATTTTGTTGGTTGGATGTTTTGTAAAGTTGGCCTTTGCTCGTGTTTACTACCAGAAACATCATTTTCATTTTCTTTTTTGGTTCATTGAATTGTTTCTTCCATTTTTTTAATGCTTTTGTTGAAGTCTATTTTATGGGCAAAGCACGTTGCTATGTATCAAGCTAACAAAAATACGATAACATAACTGTAACGCCTTCTAATTAATCTAATTAGAGTACCAATTCCTTTTGCTTTATTCTAATTAATCTAATAAACACTCAATGCATATTCAAACTTTTTAAATTGCAGAAGGAGCAGTGCGTCTCCTCTTTCTCTCTCTAGAATAGAGAGTTTTTTCTTCACCTAGGTTTTCTTTTTCCTCTGCCGCCGCCCCTCTCTATCCCCAGCTTCTCATTTCAAATCTCTTCCTCCATTACCTCCTTCTCCCCCCTTATTTTCTGATTGACGTTTTACTGGTGGGGTTGCCGCCCTCTCGCCTTACCCCCGCCTGGTTCTGTACTAGCCGGCCACCCCTTTTCAACCTCCCGTTGACCTATCTCTAGGCTCCTCCACCAGATTGCGGCCCCTCACCACTGTCCATCCCGTCCACTCATCGTCCATCCTCTCCACTTTTTCCATCTACCACCCTTCGGCCCTTCGCTCACCACTATCACCTCCATCACTTTCCTTCCTCTGCCGTCTGATGCGTGGCCACTAGAGTAGATCTGACGAAGGGTTGAACTCGGGTGGTTTTGGCCCCCTCCGATGCAATAAAGCTCTTAAACTGCAGGCTGCCGGCGATGGAGCTTGGTTCTCACTCTGGAGAAGCGGCTGGTTTGTTCTCGGTTCATCCCGATCCAACACGATGAGAAGAATCGGTGGTTGTTTTGGGTGGAACTTATGAGCCCAGATTAGCTGTTTTTTGTTCTTTTTTTTTGGTTTTGTTTGTTGGTTAGTTCTCTTGATTACGTCTGTGCTGGATTGTGTTATGGTTTGAGCTGGGTATCCAAAGGGATGCTCTGCTGCTAATCGTTGATAGGATTCATAGTCCCGTCCCGAAGGTGTCGGGTTTGCTTTGGCAGGTGTGTCTGCAAGTCGGTGGCCCTTGAAAGCCTTACCATGCCGCGCTCATTTCAATTATTAGCAGCTTTGGTTTCATTCCTGTCTTTTGATGTAATTGTTGCCGGATGCCGTTATGAAATGATACATTGACATCTTGAAAAAAAAAAAAAATTCAAACTTTTTAAATCAACGGGCATGATTATCATGCGTAGCACGTAGCAAAATTACTAGTACTTGAATATAAGTTGTTCAATAGTTTGGTCATGAGTGGAGGATTGTTAATTCCACCAAAGATTTGCGCTAATGAGTATTGTGACCTTGTATCATTTTTTAAAAATCTTCTTATGAATAGCTGAATACACTTAAGTTGTTAGGTTTAGTGTTTGTGTTTTCTCCTCTCTCTCTTCTTTTTTTGGGTACTTTGTATACACATCTGGTGGAACATAGAGCTATCCTAATGGCTAGCAAAATGCTTTTATTTATGTGCTAATCTAATTCCTGTTATTTCTTAAACCACTAAAAGTTTGGCTGTATAGGAAATCTATTATTGATCTTCCTGGGATTTTTGTGGCAATCACTGCTTTGTCTCTGTGCATTAACAAGCAAATTAGAATTGTATCAGTATCCTGTGAATCTAAACAAGGATTCAGATTGTGTATCGAGTTATGTAGCTGTGGTACGGTCTTTTCATTAGCCTGTTTAGGCTGCTCCAGATCTCTAGAGACAAGGCTCATATAAATTAGAATTGTATCAGTATCCTGTGAATCTAAGCAAGGATTCAGATTGTGTATCGAGGTATGTAGTTGTGGTACGGTCTTTTCATTAGCCCGTTTAGGCTGCTCTAGACCTCTAGAGACAAGGCTCATATAAATCTTTACTCTCTACTCAGCTCTGTATAACAGTGTGTCCATATAGGTTTTCTTGACTGCAATGGTATACAATTTCGACCTCTTCATGAAAAAACTACGATTGGATTTTTTGCATTTCTTTGTTCTTCATTTTCTACATTGCAGATTTAGTTTTGTTTCTTTTACCTCAATTTCTTGCTCTTGTTTCCAGGAACTATTTTGCATCTGTGTCAGCTAACAATATAAAAAATTTCAACCTTCCGAAAGGAGATTTATGCACAACATGCTGTAAGTATCTTTTTCTTGGAAAATTACTTTTGTACACCTTCCACTAAAGAAGATGTGATGTAAGATGGATATGTTATGCAATGATTATTTTAGCACCATTATGTTTTGTGTTGCCCCTCTTACGAGGAACTTTCATTCTGAGGCAGTTATGGGGGAGAATTTTGCCTTATTGGGCGAGAAAAAAGTTGAAATATTGCAGTATTCAGTGCATACAAATATTCTATTTTCCCTGTTTGTCTTCCAAAACTTTCCTGTTGAGTATTTTTGTATGGCTTCCAACATAGTTGCAGGTGCTAGCCAAAGGGCCCCTATATGTATGGCGTGTGGTCTTGACAAAGATAAATTTGGATAGGAATTTTTCATTCGAATTTAGAAGACTGGTTTTGCTATGAGTTAGATATGTAATAATGACAACTTTATTTTCATTATCCCTGCATAGAAAGGAGACTAAAAAATATATCTACTCCCTCCGTCCCAAAATGTTTGTCCGGTCCGCAAAACGAGGTGTTAAAAATAATACAATTTTTGCAAGAAAAAATCAAAAGTTTTTTAACAACTTATTAGATATCAATGAGTATTTTTAATTTGTGAAAAAAGTTTGGATTTTTTCTTGAAAAAATTGCATTATTTTTATCACTCCGTTTTGCGGACCGGACAATCATTTTGGGACGGAGGGAGTACTTTTTTGAAAAGCTGAGTCTACAAAATCTAGAATTGTTCAAGTTCGACACTTCTGAAAACTTGACTGTAAAAAGATATCCTACATCCTATTCTTCCGTCTAAATAGTTCTCATTTATTCTTGAATGGATGGACCTTTGGTCTTGCTTCCCTCGAATGACCACATCTAACAGACCTCTTTTCCAAACTTCCGTGCCCTTCCAACTGCCATTCTTGGCCGTGTTTATCTTAGGACTTCTATAGCCCCTTATGCAGCTCATCCGGCACACCTCAATTTCCATTGGAAGTTTGGAGAAACGAATACTCTGTGAGAACTTTTGTAGGAAACATGAAAGCTTCCAATGGTCATTGCTTTATCCTGGTTTCTATCTTGTCTTGTTGTTAGCTTAAATTCTTAAATATCTAACATTGGTGGTGTTTGCTCATGCAGCTCTCAACAGAAAACCATCATCAATGCAATGGCAGTCAATAAGAATTTGACTTTTCCAGTTTTGTGCACTTCCTGTTATTGACAAATTTGAATCAGTTTTGTTTTGTTCCTGATGCTATCTAAAAGCTCGTAATGATACTACGGACCCAAAGCCAGAACTTTTCCACTCTCGTTTCTGGATTTTCTTTTGTCCTTCAGTGATTATCTTCTCATAGTTCTGTGAGGATGTAACAATTATCTATTCTTTCTTAATTTTCTGCTTTTCTTTTTTTTCCTGAAGGTGATAATGGATGTTTATGGTTTTGGGATTGGAAGAGTGGTCATATTCCAGGCTCACAAGGACACCCCTCGTAGTGAATTTTTTAATGCAAGGTTATTCTCTCTCTCTCTCTCTCTCTCTCTCTCTCTCTCTCTCTCTCTCGGTGTGCAAGTTTTCCTTCTGACCTCAATGTTTTTGGGCCTGTAGGTGGAGGTCATTGCTTTATCTAGCTACGAAGAGAAGGAAGAGCAGTTTCAATTATTATAACTTATGATTTTCAATTATCCAGCAGCACTTTGAGCATGTTTCTCTAGGTCATTGATAAATCATCTCTAGATTTGCACTCGATGCATATATTCTTCAATCAATGCCCCTACCTTGTTCAGCTCTGTGATTTGAAAACCTCCAGATTTCAAAATATTTTGATCCCTTTTAAGTGAGTTTGTTTTCCTTATAAAAGAAAATTATTGAGCCCCAATAAAACCACGGCGTCTTTTGAAACACAACATTCTAGCACTTAATAAAAAGTCAGCTCCCTTTTCGTTTTTGCTGGCAGAATCATATTGCAGTCTTAGTCTCACATTTTTTAATGTGAATTTGTAGGATTTGTCCCACATCGGTTAATTATCTCCTTCAAAACTAGTATATGAGCCTGGGCGGCCTCTCACTCTTTGCCAATTGGTTTGGAGTTGGATGCTTTAACATGGTATCAGAGCTAGGCTTTCGGAGGCTTTTCCCCTTTGTTTGTGCCATAGTTGCACTTTGTTTCACTGTGATCCGTGTGTTCCGGATCCTTTGTTGACCTCTCCACGTGCATGTCGGGGGTCGCATGTGCGGGGGAGTGTTGGGATTTGTCCCACATCGGTTAATTATTTCCTCCAAAACTAGTATATGAGCTTGGACGGTCTCTCCACTCTTTGCCAATTGGTTTGGAGTTGGATGCTTTAACAGATTTTTAGTCCTAAAATTCCTTTGGATTTCCAAACAAATTTGACGTAGGTAGAAGGAGAATGGCCAAATCTGCAATTTAGCATCTATTAGTTATGCCGGTTGAAATTTTAGAGGTTAAATTTGTGAATGTATGTTTAGAGGAAATCTATGTCCAGTAGAAGTTAAAGCCAACCTATGCTTACAGATCTGGATATCCAACTACAAAGTGTTGTACTATGGTTGTTACTTCTGATTTTATGGGGGATTCACAGGCTTGTAGCCTTTTGTGTCCTCTTATACAGGTTGCTCAACTGAGGCAGCGTTTTTTCCATTCTATTGCTCCACAAGGGCTTGCTGGGGATAGAAGAGGTGTTGTCCCTAGCTCAGGATTTTCTTTCAGTGCTCAGCAGATATGGAAAGATATAAAAGAAAATAGGGACCTAGACCTTCTTGCTCACAAGGTTTCGCATAAATATTGCAGTTTGATTGATAAATAGCATTGGTTTGCACAACACAGTTCTTACTATTGACTTATATGATTAATTTCTCACTTTTGGATAGTTAGGTCATGGTTGCCACTGTCCGGTGTGAAGAGATTGCTAGTGATAAGCTAAGATGATTGACCTCTGATGAGGTATTTATGCATCTATTTGCTGTTTGGGTTGCTTTCTGTAATAAATGAGAAATCATTCATTATGCATTTCTTATTTCTTTGTTCCGAATAGCGTTGGTTGGCAATGGAGGAAGCCGTTCAATCTGAAAGCTCAGTTCAATCTTAGATACCTATCTTTCTGAGTAAGTTTGAAGTCGCAAATGAGTAACTCTGAACTAAGTCAGCTCGAGTTTTTAAAGGCCAATGGAGTGTAATTGAAGCCTATATCCAGCAAGTCTTGTCCATAAATGCTATTTTTATTCATCTGAGCCATAAAAACATACTTGATCTTTAAGAGATAATAGAAATAAGTAGCAGCAGCACACTAGCTTATAGGAAACATGGAAAAAATTGTAACAATGACTTATCTCTTATTTCTGCACCCTTCCATCAAAGCCATAATGTTCTTCATTTACTCTTTTTTTTCTTATTTTACAGATATGATAGGGAGGCTTTCTACTTTGATGAACTTGTGAGAAAGGCAAAGAGACAATTAGAGTCTAAGCATTGCAGGTAGGAACATATTTTTGTTCATTGATGAGCTGGAATCACATTTTGTCATTTACGTGCCTTCATGATGGCTGTTATTCGGTAAAATACATGTGAAACATATATTTTCATGTTTATGCCCTCTTGCTGCAAGGATGCTATTTGAATGCATATGGTTGTTGATATCTAGGATTATGTTTGTATCCTTTTTGTGTGAAACAGGAAATTGACCTGAACATTTATAGCCCTAATAAATCATCAACAAGCACGAAACTTTCGTGCAACAGTACCTTCTGTGGACAATAAAGACGATGTTTGTCAGAAAGTAATACTTGTGCTTATCAAGTTCAATATCTTTTTACCGGTACTTCATCTACTGGGATCTTGGTAGAGAATGTCTTGTACTTAACTACAGAAGACAGTCAATTAAAAGCAGTTGATGCATGGATTACATTTGGGTGGGTAATGTCTTGAATTACTTCGTTGTCAAAAACTTCTTGGATATTTCCTATAGGTACTGTAAACCTCTATGTGGTTAATGTCAATATCAGTGACTTTTGATATCATTTTTAGTGAATAATATGAGGTTGCTGTTATTGACATTGATTTTCAAATCAACATTCAGCATACTTCTCTTTTTACTTTCGAAATAGCAATTTTTGGGTGGTTAATATGATGAGGTTTATTTCTCTACTATCATCACTACAACAACCATAAACATACATAAATTATCTACCTGATTGCCAATTAAACCAATGAGCATGTGAAAACGTGCGGAGCACGAGCATTACACTAGTTGGAGGAAATGAAAAAAGTACTTGGAAATGGTGCTGCAAGTGTGGGTCTTGAGCTTCCGGAGGCTTATCTACCTTCATTGTTGGCTAGTTCCATGTCCTTTGCTTTGTTCTTTTGTTTGAAAATATTTCTTTCCTTTGATTGTGGCTGTTCAGCTGTCTTATTCTACCGTTGCAGGGATTGGGATAGACCAAAACGATGTTCCCTTCCACTAAGTTTCTTGATGTGCTGAAGACTTTGAATTTCTTATTGGATTTCGTTTGGAGAGCATTTTTGGGCTATTGGCACCTCCTAACATTAACTCATTCTTGTATGCGTAAGTTAGAATATTTAGGCTACCAGACTCGTCGTTTGGTCTTAGGTCGGTATTTTTCTTGTTGATTTCTGGTTTGTGAGAAATGTGTTCCTCAAAGATTTAGGATTTCAATATGATTTACCAAAGCTTCCCATACTAATAGGTTTCTTGTTCTTCGTTGTATTAATTCTAGGGTAGTTCAAAATGAGGATGGGAAAGTACGGATGACTCGGGATCAGTTTTGAACAATCTATCAAGTAAGAGAATTCTCTTATTGGTTAAAACTACTAAACATTAACACTACTCCTTTAGCTCATTGTACACACACTCGTCGTCATTTGGTGTTTTGAAAGAAAAAGAATTGTTTTTATGTCTCTTGGTCAAGATTCTGTTTTTTGGTTTTATGTTTTATGCTGATAAGGATTTAAGGATTTCTAACTTGTTGTTTGGTCTTAGGTCGGTATTTTCTTGTTGATTTCTGGTTTGTGAGAAATGTGTTCCTCAAAGATTACAATATGATTTACCAAAGCTTCCCATGCTTTGATTGTTTAGGCTTTAGGGTCTTCGCGAGAGAGAGAGAGAGAGAGAGAGAGAGAGTTGGCTTACTAAATACTAACTAAACTGAACTGTTTTTCGTTTGTTATTAGTACAGAGAAAATGGGCAAAGAATTGACCCTTAAAGTGTACATGAACGGCTCAGATGCACTGCACACTAAATCTGAGTTGTTCATGTACACTTTAAGGGTCAATTCTTTGCCTATTTTCTTTGTCCCTAGCACTCCTCTAGTGTGTGTCGAAGATCGTAGTTTTATCTATTTTAATATATATAATATATAAGGGGAGAGCACAATTTGGTGTCTCCCAATTTTGAAGCTGTGTCACATTTTTCATTTCCAAAATTGTCCATCAGAAACTAACTTAATTCTGAGTCAGATCAATTCTCTTGCCCCTAACGATTAGGACATGAAAGGAAAAACAAAAAGTAAATAAAAGTACCCAGTACCCACACACTCCACGTCTTTAACTTTCAGTTTCAGATTCTAAAATAGCCCCATGCTCCCAAAGCAGTACACAGTTTGTATCAAAATGGAGACGATGACAAGAAAAATCCAAGAAACAAAAAGCATAGAAGTCCCTACTAATGGAAATAGCTTTATGGATCTGTAAGCTCTCTCCCTGCATTATTACGTGAATAAGAGTTGATTGTTTTTCATTTCTTACATGTTGAAAATTCCTGGTTGAATTTTGTCGAGACTTAAGAGAACAACATGCAAAGGGTTACTGCTTTGGTCACAAAAGGTGAAGTACAGCCATGGTTGAGATCAACAAGGTATATTTTTATGAAAATATGATCAAACAAACAATCTATCAATATCCTATGCAAATGTGTTTGAGCAGCTAAAGCATCCAAACCCGTAATTCTAATTTTCTACGTTTTCTGAATTTTTTTGTTGATAGAAATTAAAGAGTGGGAGAGAAACGTGGGGAAGTGGGAAAGAGAGAGAGGGGAGGGGGAAACTTGGGAGAGGGAGGGAGAGAGAGAATTATACTATGCCTCTAGGCACCATCACGTGGTACTCCAAATTCATTTTTCACCACATGTCTTTCAGTTTATAGAATGAGACCAATGCTAATATCCATCGAACACGGGACCGGAAAAAATATTAAATTGTCTTTTTTACTATCAACTACGTTTGTGCACGTTCAATGCACGGGAGCACCGTCACGTGGATGGAATGACTATCAACTAACGCGCTTGCTTGCATCAAACATGTGACCGTAAAAAATATTTGAATCTCTTTTTTATGAACTAGCATTGTGCCCATTCAATACACGGGACCGAAAATAAACCACTATGATTTTTTTTATCCCGTGCATCGAACTGGCACAAACGCTAGTGAGAGTATAGCTATTGTGCATATTCTATTAAATTCAACTTGCACACGCATCGTGTGTACTGAGAAGAAGCCCATAATTTTCATTTTAGTAAAAGAAATTTGTGATTAGAAAATTAAAGCTCACTTGTTTATTAGGGATCTGTATAGTATGTTGATAGCGACCAAGGGCATTATAGTATCTTTAGGGTTGGTTGCTTGGGCAAGTTTGGATCATTGGATCTTAGATTTCTGTTCATAAGTTTTCTTGCAATACATTAAAATCTTTGCTAAATTTCCGAGTTTGGTTGAAGGGCACTCTTGGAAGAATCAACTTTTAATCACTCTGTTTGGTTTAACTTTTTGAGAGTAACTTTTAACTTTCGGCACAGTTTCTAATAAATCTTTCTCTCTATCTCTCTTCACTTATTACCACTTAACCCTCTAAGATGTAAACCAAACAAAGTGTCTTTGGTGCTTGGTCCAGGCGAGAGACTAGAGGGGTCTTCTTTTGCTATCAACCAATAGAACAAGGGCATTTTTGTTTACTCAAGTTGAGTTTATTTTTTGAATTACTTAGAAGAATTCTCTAGTGTGTGTTTCAATAAATTAGTCGGAACTCGGGAGTGAATCTCTTTTCCGTTGTAGGGCAAATTTGGGTTTGGACCTCTAAATCTATCTGCTTAGGTCAGAACTGCATTGTGTTGGGAAGTATCTTTACGTATTTTTAACGTTCAATTTTTTTTTTTTGCACTTGAAAAATGATCCAACAGAACAAAGAAATCATGCAAAAATGCTGAAATGGCTTGGAATTTTATAGCAGAGGTGTGTACGCCTCTTTGTTGGCTTGTCTAAATTTGTTGATGTCTTTTTGGCAAAAATTTAGCCATGCTGTTTGGACTAAATGTCTAAATCTTTGTTAAAAGGGGTTGACTTTAGCCAATTTTTGTTGACAATATCGCACTTCAGATTCAGATACAAACGGTAAGTTAAAATCCCTAAAAATCGATTTGAAAAGCCCTACTGGGTTAAAAGTAGGTCAAGATCCTCAATCTGACAAGAAAGGTACGATTGAACCTCATATCCTTCATAATGCTCGAGGCATCCCTTATGTTGAATGGGATCCTAACTTAGGTTACAGTGAAGAAGAGAATCACCCTCTCCCTCTCAAACATAATCAGGTTTCAGCTCGTCTCCAAGATAAAACCAGAAACTGGGCCTCCCTTTCGCTCTTCAAGGCCCATCTAAAACGAGTTGGCATACTATCCTGAACTCCAAAATGGGTAGCATGCTGCTGTGTATATTGATGAAACAGATGTAGATGAGGGTAGTTGGAATCATTGCCTTATTGGGCATTTCCTTGTTGGCAAGATGAACTTCACGTTACTGAACTCTACGTCTTGGAAAGTTTTGAAGGATAATGTCCTATCAGTGGAACAGATTGGATTGAGATTCTTGTTCAAATTCAAGTACGAGGCTACTAAGTTGAAAGCATTGGAGGATGGTCCTTATTTCTTTTCACGTAGATTCCTAGTTCTACAAAATTGGCATCTAAGCACAAAGTACCAACCCTCTTAAAATTCCTGCTTGGATTAAGATTCTTAAATTCCCACTCGAGTTTTGGACAATGAAGTGTTAAAGCAAGATAGCAAGTACCATTGGTAAACCCCTTCATGTGGATCAAGCAACAGAGAAACAACATAGGCTTGATTTTGCTCGTATATGTGTAGAAATAGATGTTGGAACCGAGTTGCCAGATGATGTTCAAATTACAGTCAATGGGGAATGTGTGTGGTGGTGGCACTACAATACCAATGGCTTCCACCAATTTGTTCAATTTGCAAGGTATTCGGGCACCATCAAGGTTCATGCACCAAACAATCCACCTCAAAACCCATCAAGGAAACATGGCAAGTAGAGTGGAAGGGCAAAGACCAGGTCAATGCTGGTCTTGTTGCTCAGGTAAATGTGAGTGACCCTAACACCTCTACTAGTCAATCTGTCTTAGACCCTACAGTTGATGCATCCCCTCAAATTCTTGTTGCTGAGATCAGTCCAATTGAAGAGGTAATCGCTGATTCAGTCGTGGCTGCTCCAATTACAGAAATTGTTTAAGGGGTATTAGAAATTGTTTAAAATTGACCTTGATCCATTCAAAATTGTTTAAGGGGTGAAGATATCCAATCACACCAAGACCAAACCAGATAGCCCCAACAGCCCTCGCAGTTCTGAATTGGAAGAGGAAGCAGTTCATGGGTGTGATACACCCATTTTTGGCCCCTCAATTCCAGATGTTAAAGTGGTGTATAGAGGTTCAAAAAAAAATGGTATATTAGTGGCAACAGGAGCAAATCAAAGGGCTCCAACAACCGTAAACAATTTCAGCCTAAATACTTCAGCTCAGCCTACCCTTTTTGGTGCGGATTTTGTCAACATTAACTCTTTATCTTTAAAAGCTTTGAGCATCTGAATTAATTATTTTCAGTCTAAATACTTCTGTTTTTATGTCTAGTTCTTCACTGCATTTTGGTTCCTCGAATATAAGGGGTCTTAATGACCCCATTAAACAAAAAGCTGTTAACATATTTGTGAAACACCATAAGCTATCTCTAGTTGCGCTTCTTGAGCATAAGATTAAGGAATCTAGGATAGATAACAGTGCTAAATCCATGCTCCCTAATTGAAAAGTTGTGCATAATTACAGATTGGCTCCATTGGGGAGCATTTTAGTGTTTTGGGATCCACTAGTTCTGTCCTTACAAGTCCTAGCTCAATCGGACCAATACATCCACTGATGTGGAGGCCAAAGATGGTAGTTTTCAGTTCTTTGCCTCTTTTGTTTATGATAGTAATTGCTATATTGATGGACAAAAATTGTGGCATGATATTCAGCAGCATCAGTCACATCTCCTTGGGTTGTTCTAGGAGATTTCAATGCCATTAGATTCCCATGTGAGAAGGTAGGGGGTGCTGCTTCTTGGCCTCCCTATGTGAATGAATTTAGTGACTTCATTAACCAATTAGAACTTGAGGATCTTAGGTATTTAGGCTGCTACTTCACTTGGGCCAACAAACAAGACTCACTTCATTTTATAACTACCAAATGAAGCATGGATTAAAATGTTCAGCTGTTCTCATGCCCATTTTCCTACTCCATGGTATCTGATCATTCTCCAGCAGTGGTTTTTCTTACCCCTACTTCCAAACCTACTATCAAACCTTTCAAATTCTTCAATTTTCTAGCTGACCACCCTCAGTTTCTGTGTCTGTTGACTCTCTTCGTTCATAATTTCAAATTGTCATAAAGAGATGATAGTCAAATTTAGTTTTTGAAAAGTACCAGTAGTTGTTATTACTAGAACTTGTCAGTTGTCACAAAGAAAAGGAATGCCTTCAGTCTTATAATTCGATTTCATTTGCAGCTCGCGTAGCAGCAAAGCCATGGTCAAGAGCATATAAATTGCTCTAAGATGATGACAAGGTCAGTAAGTGTCCACCTCATAATTGCAACTTCTTAGTTTTGTTTAACGCCATCAATATTCTTGCAACTATAGTTGGGACTTGGTGCTTTTGTTGCTGCCTGCCTGAGTTTTAACAATTACTTCATAGGTTAAAATCTTTTGAATTGTGTGTGGTTTTTCCGCTTGTTTTGGTTTCTTATTCTCGGTTTAATTTGCTGGATGTTTGATTCTACTCAATGAGTAGTTATACTTCTTTCTCTAGAAAGTGTAATTGTTTTGGGTAGGTCAAGGATCGAACTTATGATGTATATGATACAGAATTGCAAGGCATGCACAATATGAGAGGTTAATGCTTTAGGTGTGTCTCTTACGTAGGACAGGGTCAGACGTCACTTTTTAGATCTGAGAATATACATACTCTGCGTGCTTTTTCACTTGGGTTCTCATGTTTCATAGAGATCTTCATATTGGAATATGGATACTCGGAGTATCCAGTATTTGAAGAACCAAATGGACTAAGTTAACCTTTATTTTGTGAAGTTTTTTCAAGCAGAATATACGTTGAGCCTCATCTTTTCATGGTGGTTTGATAAAATACATGAGAGAGATGTTGTGTCATGGAAACAATGGCCGTTTCGTATGCACAAAATTGCTTCTTACATCCGCAAAAAAAATTATCGTGTTGCGTGCCCTCATTCTTTGCATGAAGAGTTTTGTGACACTATTGCAAGCTTTGGTTGGGAAAATGGTACGTATTTTTCACTTTCATATTAGGTATCTTATGTTATTTTTGGGGATAAATTCCACTCTACCCTATTGGTGTTTGAGGCTTGTGCGGATCACCTCACTGAACTTTAAACGTGACCGCATTACCTCATGTAGTTTCTAAACTATGCACATTGAAATTTATATAATGGTTTTGATGTTCTAAATTTTCTTAATTTTGTCAGTCCACAATGCAACTTTTCCAGGGAGTGGTTGGAGTTTTGGAACTATTGGAAGGTCTGAGATTTCAACTAAATTTTGAAAATTCCAAAAATTATGACAAGCTATTTGAGTCCATGCATGTGTCCACTTGAACTGTGTTAAAAAGTAGGGTACGATGTATGTGATTACTTATTTGATAAAGTATATGCGAAATTTTAGTTGGTTGAGGTTTACCACATGGATTAGCTTGCTTAATGCATGGAAGAAAGTTTCCACAATTCCATGATGTAATGTAAGTAGTTAGCTACATGGCATCTTATCACTTAAATGATTTCACTTTGAGTCCATATCTTAGTTACACGAAGCGGGAGCGAGGACGGGGGAACGGATGATATCATAGAAGTGTGGGAGCACCATTGGGAGCGGTTAAACGCTGGTAAAACAAATGCCTTGAATAGTACTATTACCCGAAGTAATTAGAAAACGCCGGCAAATGTTTTATATACTATAAAAAAAAAAAAAAACCAGCATTCTAACACAAAACTCACAATAGCCCAACGGTTAAGTGTTGGACTCTTTTCCAAGAGGTTGGGGGTTCTATTCCCGGCCATAACACAACCAGAAATATTAATGTGGTGGCCACGTGGGTGCCACATGGTGCACACGTGGTATTTTTCTCCCTTATGTGGCACGTGGCACTATTACCAACATTTGTAAACATGTCGCTAAGAACGTCATACCTTTACTGGCATTTGTTCCATCTTTACCGGCTTTTTTTGGCATTACCGACACTTTTCTAGACGATATTTCTAAAAATGCCGGTAAAGGTGGTACTAATGCCGGTAAAACTATTACCGGCATTTTTGACCACTTTTTCTGGCATTTGTTAAGTGCCGGTAAAGCCACATTTTTCTTGTAGTATTTTGAAAATGAATAATCTTTGAAGTGCTCAAAAAAAGAACAAGTGCAAACTATAATTAGAACTAAGTTGATCGATTTCGGTCTGGAATTTACCGTATTACTTCCTAAAGGTGGTCATTGTATTTGTTAAGGTTTCAATTTCGCATGATGTCGCCTCGTTATTGGTAAAGGTCATGTTCTTTAGCGTTCATGCTGCCTTTTCGAGTGTTGCCTTTATTTAGCATTGATTCTAGGGCAAGTCGTTGGGCTTAAAGCACACATGTATGGAATAGACAGAATAACATATTTCTGAAGGAAACTCTCTGCCTATTTTGATCTCATTTTTCAAGCTTGAATTTGCTGTTCAAAAGCCGAGGAGCTAAAAGTTGATTAAGATCTCTGAGGTTTCTCTTACTGGTGACTCGGTAAGTGAGTCTTAAAGGTTTTGAATTGTTTTCCTTTTATTGCTTTCAAGGTTCCGAAGCGTTTTCTATATTGTCATCGGGGTGAAAAATAGAACATAAATTGTTAGTGTGGTACTTTTTTTTAGCACATAAATTATATGGTTTGTAAGGCCTACGACCATGGAGCCTTTTGTTTTTTTTAAGGAGCTTGTAATTAAGTGTTGGCTACTACATGTAATAATATCGTTTAATGTGCTATGGACCCGTATGTATGGTTCTTTTGTTAATGGAGAGGTCGAAAACCTCATTTGCGTTTCAGTTCCCTGTTTTTTTGGCACAAAATGTCCAATGTATAGGATTTCAAGTCTTTTGTTAGCATTTTCCATAGCTGTGAGTTTAGACTATTTGCCTACTTCTTGGACTTAGAAGAGCTAAAGTTTAGTCATGGAAGTGTATAGGGCCTTTTTATTTTTCCGCATTTCTGTATATGGGTGCCATTCCCTTGTCCCATTTCTTTGGGGAATTTGATCTACTTGAAAAAAAGAAGTTTGTAGGTCCATTTTCGGTATGTGACTTCTTGAATTTAGCCTAATATTCACATCGCTGATGCCATAAATGTCATAGGAGAAGATAGACTGGTGTCCCTTTTTGTTAATCAGTTATGGAGTCGCATGTTATGTAGGTTTCAATATAAAATTCATTATTTTCTAAGTTCTACGCATTTAGTTGTTATTGAATCTCAGTTGTGAACATGGATTTGCATTCTGACATGAAGACTGATGTCAGAAACAGAGACTCCGAAATTTGTGGTCAATGATGAATGATTATGGTTGCTGATGTTTTTGCGTTTCAGTTCACTGTTTTGGTGTCTTTTTCTGTGCTAAATTAGATGGTTACTTGCAGTTTGTGGAACATCACTATTTGTTGGAAGCAATTTTGCTATTTGATGCTCAGATAACAAAATCCTGTTTCAGTTTTGTTGCTCAACTGTCAAGAGGTGAGACTTCAATGAAGGCCCTTGTGCAGCGGTGTTTGGTGCTGATGAAGAGGCTGGCTGGTGATGAGCATCAACTTCAAGGTCTGAAGTTTCTCTTTGGTTTTCTTGGTGCCATTTTGAGTGATTGTGGATTGAATAAAAGTACCATTGACAAATCTTTTGGGAAGTCTTTGTCCAGCAATAGTTTTGGTATGGGAATTATGGCCTCACGATCTCCAAGTTCAGGAAAAAGTTCCGGAGACCTTGGTTCTTTCTGCTAATCAGGAAGGGGGATCCGCATCTCTTGAATGCGATGCAACTTCTGTGGATGAAGATGAGGATGATGGAACATCAGATGGTGAGGTGGGTAGCATGGACAAGGATGAGGAAGATGATTCTAACAGTGATAGGGCTCTTGCTTCGAAAGTTTTCACATTTACACCCAGTGGCAGCAATTTTATGGAACAACACTGGTACTTTTGCTATACATGCAATTTGACTGTGTCAAAAGGCTGCTGTTCTGTGAGTGCCAAAGTTTGTCATCGTGGTCATCGTGATGTATACTCCCGCTCAAGTCGCTTCTTTTGTGATTGTGGAGCTGGGGGTGTTAGAGGTAGTAGTTGCCAGTGCTGGAAGCCTCGGAAATTGAATGCTAGTAACAATGCGCCCACTCGTGGCTCTGCCAATTTTCAGTCTTTTCTACCCTTTACTGAGGATGGAGATCAGCTTCCTGATAGTGATTCAGATTTTGATGAAGACGTCCCTATGGACAATGATAACTCTATTAGGTTATCTATTCCAAGAGAGGTTCAAGATGCAATGCCGTTGATTCTTAAAGATCTTGAAGTTGAAAATCAGGTGCTTGAACTTTGCTCTTCGTTGTTGCCTTCTGTAACTTGCAGAAGGGACTCCAACCTTTCAAAAGGTAAGACCATTATACTGGGTGAAGATAAAGTGCTTTCTTACGGAGTCGATCTTTTGCAATTGAGGAAGGCATATAAAAGTGAGCCTTCACCCATTGCCCACCCCCACCCAAAAAAAAAAAAAAAAAAAAAATTTGAGTCAAATTTTGGATAAAAACCCATTTTGGGCAGGTACATCTCCAATCATCAATCCCAAAATTTACCCAAATATATATATTTTTAATTTTTAATGGCAGAATGGTAAATAGAGCCAATCAAAACAGATCGTGTCTCCACCTTCTTCTTCGTCTGCTCACAATCAAAACCACCACTTTCTCTTTCTACATCTTCTTCGTCTGCACCTCCCAGCAATGATCGGCGTCCAGCTTCAAGCAACACAAAGCTTCGATGAACAAAGATCCGGCGGCACAAATCTCCAACGAAGACAGCTCCAGCAAAGCGAAGATCAGACGACAAATCCAGCGAAGAAAGCTTCAATGGTCGGCAACTCAGCAACTCCGGCAAAGGTCGACCGGCTTCGACGAAATATAGAAGCTCCAGCAAGGTCTCTCTCTCTCCATAACTAGCCGTTGCAAAAAATGGGTTCAGGCAAAAGTTGTCTTAGATTTGGGGGAAAAAATGGGTAAAACCCAAAATGGGGAAGGGTTTGGAGAGGGATTTTTGTGGTTTTTACCCAAATTTTGAATTTGGGTCTTGAAATAGATCAAGGCTAGAGATGCTCTTGGACCTCAAGATAAAAGCGGATTATCCTAATGCCAAGGAGCTGAAATCTCATTTGGCTGGTGGATCACTTGTGAAATCCTTGCTTAGTGTTACCATTCAAGGTCGACTTGCTGTTGGTGAAGGTTACAAAGTGGCCATATTTGATGTTGGACAGCTGATTGGGCAGGCAACCGTTGCACCTGTGACAGCTGACAAGGCTAATGTGAAACCCCTCTCTAAGAATGTTGTCCGATTTGAAATTGTTCATCTTGTCTTCAACCCTGTGGTAGAGAATTATCTTGCTGTAGCAGGCTATGAAGATTGCCAGGTCCTTACTGTAAGTCTTCGTGGAGAGGTAACTGATCGCCTAGCGATTGAACTTGCTTTGCAAGGGTCTTATATCAGGCATATGGATTAGGTTCCAGGATCACAGGTTCAGCTAATGGTGGTTACCAACCAGTTTGTCAAGATATATGATCTTTCTCAGGACAACATCAGTCCCATGCACTACTTCACATTGCCCGATGACATGATTGTGGATGTAACACTTGTTGTGGCAACCCAGGGAAGGATGGTTTTTATTGTTCTCTCAGAGCTTGGATGCTTATTCAGGCTAGAATTGTCAATGAAAGGAAATGTTTCAAATTGTAGGTAAAAATGTGCTCGTGAAGGGATCGTCTCTGTACTCTTCACCAACTTATAAGCTACTCTTGTTATCTTACCAAGATGGAAGCACATTGGTTGGCCGGTTAAATCCTGATGCAACTTCTCTTACTGAGATATTTGCAATATATGAGGATGAGCATGATGGTAAGCTGCGACAAGCTGGATTGCATCGCTAGAGGGAATTGCTTGTTGGGAGTGAATTATTGTCTGTTTCTCGACTCTGAGGTCCAATGTTGCCCTTGCTGTTTCCTTGGGGGAGAACGAGATGTTTGCACAGAACCTACGTCATTCAGTGGGTTCAACCTCGCCTTTGGTTGGGATAACTGCATACAAACCATTATCCGAAGACAAATCCGCTGTCTTGTTTTACATGATGATGGCAGTCTCCAGATATACTCACATGTTCCTGTTGGGGTTGATGCTAGTTCAGCTGCTATGTCAGAAAAAGTGAAGAGACTGGGATCTGGTATTCTTAGCAATAAAGCTTATGCTAGTTTAAATCCGGAATTTCCACTTGATTTTTTTGAGAAAACAGTATGCATCACGGCAGACGTGAAACTGAGTGGTGATGCCATCAGGATGGTGACTCGGACGGTGCTAAGCAAAGCTTAGCATCTGAGGATGGGTTTTTAGAGAGTCTCACCCCTGCAGGATTTAAGGTACTGTTGCTGTCTGGTTTAGCCACCTATTTGTATTGTAACTGCAGCTTCTATCATTTTTTTGTTGTTAGTCTTTATGGTTTCTTGTTGGCAGCAGTCATCATCCCCCATGATTTCATTGCATGTGATAGGGCACTTTTTTGGGATGACCATATGCTTAACTGGTATCATGATCATAAGCTTCCTTCAGTAATTTCATTAATAGTTCTAGATACCGCATACTATTTCTTATCGAACTATTTAGATTATAGATATTGTTACACTTGTGATTGTCTTGTTAAAAGTAGTTGGACATATGTGGAAACTAGAAATTGTTTAGTAAAGAAAAATATAGTCATCGGCATTGCTAGGTCTTCAACATAGGTCAACTCTTATCCACATTTCTTGTGAATATCCTGGCTGATATGTCTTTTTAGTTTGGTTTAAGGTGCGAGGAAAATCTTGTGAGAAGTTGCATGATTTGTAACAAAGTTTGGGTTTGCTTGCTGAAGTAATACTTAATTATATACCGACGGATAGGTTTGGGTGCGTCCCATGTCCTATCTGTGTCAATACCATCCGGAAGATTGGTTATGATATGTTTTAGGCAAATTGATTTAGATTGTAGGACACATTTTCTAAAAGCTTGAGCTTTTTGGATGATTAGTGACTTTAGATGGTTTCCTAGTTTTGGTCTTCTATCGAATGTTTCAAAATAGACAAAAGAAGAATTTAGTAGGGCTGTTGATGGTTTGGTTTTGGACTACTTTAGAACATGACTTGTGTCATTGATGTTCGTGGTGATTATTAAATCGGCCTAATGGTACATAGTAAACTCTTGGTGTTGTTGGATGTGGAATTGAAGGAGTGCAATTTTGTTCACCCTCCTTAAAAGAGGGTGAACATTACCCTCTCTCTCATTGGTTGAAATGGTGCGGACCCCACCACAAAGTGATGTCATGCTTATCATGCAATACACTTTTTGGTAAGCATGACATCACTTTGTGGTAGGGTCCACATCATTTCAACCAATAGGAAGGAGGGTAATGTTCACCCTCTTAAGTGGAGGGTGAACAAAACTCAACTCGGAATTGAAGTGACCAGTGTGGCAGTGTTTAAAAAGCTTGCCTAAGTGCGAAGCAAAGCGAGGCGCAGTTCATGTGCATCAATATGCTGAAGCGAGGCGAGGGTGGCAAAGTGTGTATAGCATGCGCCTCAGGGCTAATCGCAAGGCGCATGAAGAGGGCGCTTCTGTATCCACTTACAATAATCTTTGTGTTCAATCATACTCATTCAATTTTTAAGAGCACGCTTCATCGCTTAGGCTCCAGGGGTCCTTGGTGCTTCGATTTGCCCCGGGCTTTAAAAAAACACTGGAAGATAATCTGATTGTAACTTGAAGAGCAAATAGGATGACAAGAAAGGATCGATGAACTAAACGAGAGAGTGGAGTCAGGTAGCGGTTGGTCAAGCTTGGCTTGAGAAGTTAACGAGCTTCAATCAAGCCCATCACGAGCCGTTCTTGTAGCTTGTTTTACATCTATTTAATTTGGCTTGCGTTAGAATAGTGTTCTGTTAAGTTACCAGTTGTACCAAAGCTTGAGCTATTAGGAAGTGGGTCTAACAATTTTAATTGAAGTGTTAAACTATTCAACACCCTCCCTCATGTGCAACCTTATCTTGCACGTGGAGATGCAAACATCCATAGATAGAGCGGAACATAATATCAAGGGGAGAAGCAAAATGTGAACGAGGAACAAATGCAAAGGGAGAGACTTGAACCAAGACCTCTCCCAATGTAAGTTATGATGCCATGATAAGTTACCAATTGTCCAAAAAGTTTAAGCTATTAGGGGCACAACTAGTGACTACCAACTAATGCAGAATGGACTTCCTGGCGAGTCCACTACTTATCGTGCATTAAGACTACCAGTGTACCATGTTGAAAACGTGTGCCCCCTGGTGTGAGGTGAAGACAGTGATGCCTAGGCGCTTGGAGGTGCTCTGCCGCCACGCCAATACCCCTTGGCGTTTGATTTGGCGCCTAGGGAGGTTTGGTGGCCGCCTAGGCAGCCTTGGCGGCCATGGGGGTCTCGGCGGCCTTGGCGGGGCTTGGCGGCGTCATCGGCGTCTTTGGAGGCCTTTGGCGGCCTAAAATGTATAGTATTAAACTAATGGAGATCAAGTTTTGGAAGGGTATGGAGGAGAAGAGTTAAAGGAAGGAGATGAACTTTGAACTTGGCATTAGGGATCTCCGATCTCGTTTATTTCTACTTATTGTCTTATTCAACTTATTTGCTAGTTGCTACTACTTTAATTCATTTGGGTTTGTACATTAAACTTTGCATTATGGTTATGTAGAACTTTGAACTTGCATTATGGATACATAGAATATAGTTTGATTGGTTAATGGTTTGTTAAAAAAAAAAAAAAAAACGGCGAATTGCTTTGCGCCGCCTAAGCGGCTTGGCGCTTGGAGGTGGGTCTCCGCCCTACTAGTGCCAAGCGCCATTTAGAACATTGGGTGAAGATACGAGATGAGTTAAATTTCTTCTCTCTAATTGCCTTAGGTTTTGACTGTGTCGTTTGGTTGATGGTATCACAATAAATAAAAGCTCTAAATCATTCATTGAAAGCTATCTCGTTTATGCCTCTTTCTACCCATAATTCTATGAGAAGACCTCTCTTGCGAGTTTCGTCCACTCACTTCACCATAATCTTTGCTCGCTATTGAGTTTTACATTTTCCTAGAGTAATTAAGTTGGGTTGTCTAGAGTTGTTACAGTTAACTAGTTCTTTGTAGGCAGATATAAAATGAAGTGAGGGTATGCATAGCGTGTCCACCCTTTAACATTTGATAACATACTTGCATGTACATCAAGTTTACAATACTAGAAAAAGAGAAGAATTATATATTGAAATCTTAATAAACATATTTACAAGAAAGGGGTATATATACCCAAGAGAATGAAACATAAAAGGAAAGAAAATAAAATCAAATGACTAATATTATGGGATTGCATATCAATTAGGACTAATATTATGGGATTGCATATCAATCAAATCCCTAAGAATCCGGGCCAACGATCAAGCCGGATATGATGTGATTCCAACACTCCCCCTCAAGCTGGAGCAAAGATATCGATCATGCCCAGCTTGCGAAGAGTGGTCTTGAGAAGAGATGATGGCCCTATTGGTTTGGTAAGAGCATCAACAACCTGTTCAGCAGATGAAAGAAACTTAGTAACAATAATTCCTGATCTCACTTTTTCTCTAATGAAATGAATATCAACTTCAATATACTTTGTTCTTTCATGGAGGACTGAATCAGAGGCCTACATAATAGCTGACTTGTTATCACAGTACAGTGTGGAGGGCATACATGCAGGAAACCCCAATTCTGCAAGAATGGAGTGAAGCCACAAGATTTCATAGGATCCCTGGGCCATTGCCCTGTATTCTGCCTCAGCAGAAGATCGAGAAACCACAGATTGTTTTTTACTTTTCCAAGAGAGACGATTGTTCCCATAGAATGAGCAAAAACCAGATGTGGACCTCTTATTTGTCATGGACCCAGCATAGTCAGCATCGGTGAATTTTTTGAATCATAGAACAGACTAAGACCAGGACATGACTTCAAGTACCGCAGAATATGATAAACAGCATCTAGATGAGAAGTGCGGGGGGAATGCATAAACTGGCTAACCAAACTCACTGCAAAAGCCAGATCTGGTCTAGTGCTAGTTAGGTAGATGAGTCTCCCAACTAGCCGTTGATACATTGACGTATCCAGTAAAAGATCACCAGATTCAGCGGATAATTTTACGTTTGGGATAGGAGTGGATGCAGGCCTACAGCTTGTCATCCCAGTATCTCTCAAGAGATCGAGAGAATATTTCCGTTGTGAAAGGGAAATCCCATGCCTAGAGTGAGCAACTTCTATGCCCAAAAAGTATTTTAAGTCTCCCAAATCCTTAACATCAAAAATTGAGCTAAGGTTCTTCTTTACTTGTACAATCCCTGACCTGTCATCCCCTGTCAAAATAATATCATCCACATATACAGACAGAATCACACACTCTCCTTGGGAATTGCTTCGGATGAAGCAAGTGTGGTTAGAATGACATCTTGAAAAGTTCAGTGCAAGTACTACATCACTGAACCGATTGCTTCAACCCATGCAGAGATTTTTGTAAACGACACACTTTGCCAGAATATGCCCCCTCAGCTTGAAAATCCGGGGGGGGGGGGGGGGGGGGGGGGGTGTTCCGTATAAATGACCTCATCTAAATCCCCATTCAGAAAAGCATTATTAACATCCATTTGGTGTAAAGGTCACGAATAAGACGCGGCAAGGGAGATAAGCAAGCGAATTGTAGTGAGTTTTGCCATTGGAGCAAAGGTGGCAGTGAAGTCCTTCCCTGGAACTTGAGTAACCCTTAGCAACTAGCCGAGCTTTATACCTATCAACAGAACCATCAGCTTTCTGTTTCACAGCAAACACCCATTTGCACCCAACTGTTTTCTCCCCTTTAGGAAGAGCCACTAAATCCCAAGTATGATTTTTCTGTAAGGCACCCATTTCATCTTGCATAGCAGCCACCCAATGGGGACTCAACATAGCCTCCCCGATAGACCAAGGAATGGAAATAGAATCAAGCTTCCCAATGAAAGCCTGAAAAGGGACGGACAGTGCACTATACGAAATATGATGCTCAATTGGGTGATTAGTAGATGAAGAAAATGAAAAACGGTCAGGGGGTCGACGGTCTCTAGTGGGGTACTGCCGGGAAGGGGAGGAGAGAATAGGTGGAGGAGGCACAGTACCTTCATTCAAAGGGGATTCTTGCTCAAGGATATGTGGGCGACGACTATACACAAGCTCTGGTGTACCTGTAACAAGAGTATCCACAGTATCGAGAATAGGAACAGGACTCACAGTATCGAGAATAGGAATAGGATTGGGCACATCCTCACTAGGAACTGTAGGGGAGGAGAATTTAACAGAAGTTTGATTGACAAAGAAAGGAGTATCCTCCCAAAAAGTCACATTGAGAGAAATTAAAATTCTACGAGAAGAAGGATCATAACACCGATATCTTTTAGACGTAGAGGAATAACCCATGAATGCACACCTAATGGAATTGTTATCCAATTTTGTTCGAGAAGGACTCCCATTCTGAACAAAGCAAACACAACCAAACACCTAAGGAGGGATAGAGAATAAGGGTTTTTCGGGCTGAAGAATAGAAAGAGGAGATTTTCCACCCAAAATCCGACTAGGAACACGATTAATCAAGTAAGTAGCAGTAAGAACCTCCATATGCCAGAAGAGTTTGGGAACATACATGCCTTGGAGAAGGCATCTCGTGACACCCATAAGATGACGGTTTTTTCGTTCAGCAACACCATTATGTTCCGGGGTATGGGGACAGGTGAGTTGCTGGAGAATACTATGTTTGTTCAAGTGAGAAACAAGGTCACTTGTCACATATTCCCCC
This sequence comes from Rhododendron vialii, assembly GCF_030253575.1. Lineage (NCBI taxonomy): Eukaryota > Viridiplantae > Streptophyta > Magnoliopsida > Ericales > Ericaceae > Rhododendron > Rhododendron vialii. The sequence continues at coordinate 26,163,543 of NC_080561.1, forward strand.
CCCCCCACCCATTATCTGACCTCAAACTCCGAACCACAATATTGAACTAAGTTTTAATCATGGAAAGGAATTGGCAAAAAATTTCAAACACTTCGAATTTTTTCTTTAGAAGATAAACCCAAGTGCACCAGGAAAAGTCATCAATAAATGTAACATAATACCGATGACCAGAGAGAGCAATTATAGGAGAAGGCCTCTATACATCAGAATGAATTAAATCAAAAACAGCTGGAGCACGATGCATTCGAGGAATATAAGGCTTATGACATTGTTTGGAAAGCTCACATACTTCACATTTAAACTTAAATTCTTGACAAGCAGAGGAAAAAATTGGAAACATTAAGCATAAATACTGAAAGTTAACATGCCCCAATCGAGCATGCCACATTGATAAGTCTTTAGAAGAAACAAAAATAGGAAAATCAAACACAGCAGAGGTGGTAGCTTGTAACACAGGATAGGGGGGTCACCAAAGTAGTATAGTCCATCACGCTCATATCCTTTGCCAAAAATCCTCTTCGAACTCCGGTCCTGCAAAAGACAACAATCGGATAAGAAGCTGACAACACAATTAAAGAATTTTGCGAGACGACTGACCGACAAAAGATTGAAGGCTAATTGAGGAACATAAAGGACTGACGATAGAGTAATATCATAGGAGATTCTAACGTCCCCCTTACTACTTATGGTATTAACTGATCCGTCAGCCAAACACACAGAAGTTTGATTGGAAGCCAAAGGAGTAGAAAATAAGGATAACTCACCCGTCATATGGTCATTAGCACCAGAGTCTAGAACCCATGAGGGAGTTCCATAGCGAGCATGAAATGTAGTGGGAGTACCTGAGGCCAAAGTGGTAGTAGTAGTTGTGGAAGGCATAAGAGCCGGAATAGATGTGGGCCTCTGAGACATTAACATTGCTACCTGAGCCTGAAGTTCAGCAACAACTGAAGGATGAGAATTAGAGGCCTCGACAGTGGCTGCAACTCTGGCTGGGGGTCCAAACTTTTTCTTGAACTGAGTTTTTAACTCTGGGTGAAGTTTCCAGCAGGTGTCTGTAATATGTCCGGGATCTCCACAATGATGGCAAGTTTTCTTACCCCCAGTAGGACGAAAACTCGAAGAAGCGGCAAATGCCATCTGATCAGATACAGCCCCAACAGCTGGTGATGGGGTATGAGTAGAAATAAGACGCCTATGCTTATCACCATCCACAATAGCAAAAGTATCCAAAAGAGATGGCAGTGGTGAAGTATTGAGAATCTGACCACAAAGGTTTTCAAAATCTGTCTTGAGACCTATAAGAAAGAAATAAGTGTGAAGACGATCCATCCTTTTCACGGCAACATCTGCTGTTGCCTCGAAATCACTAACTGGATCATACTGGGCTAACTCATCCCACCGCACCTGCAAGTATCCAAAGAATTCTGACACAGACAAACCCAAACTCTCCTGAGATGCACGGGAGATCTCCTGATGTAACTCAAATATACGAGCTTCGTTATGAGAATGAGCATACATTTTTGTCAAAGCTTTCCAAAGGCTGTCTGTCGTCTCATGATACATAAACATGTTGAAAATAGACGGTTCCATAGAGCTAAAGAACCACCCAAGAATAATCCAATTATCAGTAGTATCCCATTGTTCTACTTTGGGTTCACCATCAGTGGTACAAGACATTTTACCCAAGAGCCAGGGCATCTTGCTGTGCCCCCCCACAAAGAGACGAAAAGATCGAGACCAAACAGCAAAATTTCTGCCATTCAATAACACACTTAACAACCTTACCACCAGGCATAGGCGGAGACAACTCAGGCTTGATTACAGACGCACCAACTGATGACTCCCCACCACCAGTGTTTTTACTTCCATCAGTCATTGTGAAGGCAGCACAAAAATAAAGACAATAAACCTGGTGGTGATAAAGAAAGCGGGCTACACACTAATCTGTTAGCCCAAGAAAAGTAGAATAGAAAGGGCACACAAGGCCTTTCAACAACATCAACAAGTCACACATGTGACCAACTGTGACCTAAACGGATCACAACAATCAAATAGAGAAGAAAACCCTAGGTTGCTGTCAAAAGAGCAACTGGTGGAGAAACTAGGGCAGCAGCGTGGAGAGGTCGGCTCTGATGCCAACTAGAAAAAGAGAAGAATTATATATTGAAATCTTAATAAACGTATTTACAAGAGAGGGGTATATATACCCAAGAGAATGAAACATAAAAGGAAAGAAAATAAAATCAAATGAAAAATATTATGGGATTGCATATCAATTAGGACTAATATTACGGGATTGCATATCAATCAAATCCCTAAGAATCCGGGTCAACTATCAAGCCGGATATGATGTGATTCCAACAACAATGTTATCTTTGATATAAACTTCTCTAATTATTACTAGTCATCGTATTTTCGCAGATTACTATGGTGGATAATTTAAACATCTTTTCTCGGTAGTAATTTTTTTTTTAAAATTTGGTGTTTCTTGTTTAATTCTTCTTTGGTTTTTGTTTTCTCAGATCACTGTTTCAAATTCCAATCCCGACATAGTCATGGTTGGTTTTCGTGTCCATGTGGGAAATACATCAGGAAACGATATCCCTTCTGAGATTACTATTTTCCAGAGAGTGATAAAATTAGACGAGGGCATGCGGTCTTGGTATGACATTCCATTCACAGTGGCTTAATCACTTCTTGCTGATGAAGAATATACAATTTCGGTTGGACCGACCTTTAATGGCTCCACATTACCGAGAATAAACTCGTTAGAAGTTTATGGTCGAGCTAAGGATGAATTTGGCTGGAAGGAGAAGATGGACTCAGTATTGGATATGGAAGCTTGTGCTCTTGGTTGTAATTCCTCAGCTGCAGGATCAAGGAAAAGGTGTTGTATCACGCAATCTGCTCCAGTTCAGGAGCAAGTGGTTGCAGATGGCCTTAAGCTTTTGTCTAGGTTCTATTCACTGTGTAGGTCACAAGGATACTCAAAGGTTGACGATGTAAAGCTGGAGCTGAGCAAGCTAAAGTGCAATCAGTTGTTAGAAACAATATTTGAAAGTGATAAGGAGCCTTTGTTGCAGGCTGCTGCTTGCCGTGTCTTGCAGGCTGTGTTCCCTAAAACGGATTTGAATCTCCAAGTAATTACCTGTTCATACTTCTCCTTGTTTTATGTTCCCAATCCTTACCTTTCTCTTTTTAGAACATTTACTTTTGTTCTTTCATACATAATCTCTATACTTCTTAACACATTGTGCCTTCTTGGAGTGGTGAAATCCACCATCATTCTGACTTCAAGGCTGGGAGTTGGTTGTACCACAGCAGGGTGGATTATTGAAGATCTCACCGCCCAAATGCACGCAGTTTCTAGGTTTGCATTGAACCGCCGGTCAAACTTGGCCGCCTTTCTGGAAACAAATGGTAATGTTGCACATATCCTTAGTCATAATTTTCATTTGTACTTGTGCTTGACTTTGCTGCTCGACTCAATATGTTTTTTTAATGTAAGTTAACGTTTTTGTAACCATGATGCTTCATGTCGAAATTTCGATGGTTTGTTGTTCAATGGCCTTTCTTTATGTTGTGGTGCTCCTCGTTGTGCATTGGTGGGTTTTGAGGACTCTGTTTCTTCCCTGGCCCCCTTTACCCACACTTGTTGCTTCCTTGCTGATATTCTTTTGTCTTTATGGTTGGGTTGGGGTAAAGGAGAAAGGAGAAAGGGGGGGGGGGGGGGGGGGGGGGGGGGGGGCGCGCCTTTTGCTTTTGTGAAGGTGAATTCAAGGTAGTACTACTTATACAAGTGCATATTTCGAATCTTTTTTTGAAGGACAGGACTTTGTTCTGCGCCCTGGTCATGACTAGTCTGACCTCACTGGGTGAGTAAGGACTGACAGGTCTTCTCTGATTTGATTTTTGTGTCGTCATTTTAACTGCATCTTGCACGATTCATGTGCTGACTAGGTGCATCCAGCCCTCCCATTTCATGGTAATAGTTACAAGCTGCTGTTTATGGTAAATAGTTTTATTTTGATTGACAATGAGCACATCCATCCCTCGTCATATATTTGCAACTTTGATGGTAATATTTATCCTTATGAAATGGCAATCTTCACTTGTTCAGATGGTATATTGTTCTTAAAGGAGTTAGTAAGCGTACCACAAATCTGTTTGACTTTGTGGTCGGATTTGTGCCATGGCAAGATGCCATTCATTGATGAATAGTAGGATGAAGTTTACTCTCTTCTGTAGTATGATACCATCTATCTATTCTACTATATAAAGGGAGAGCACCACTTTGGTGTCCCCCTTTTTTGAAGCCATGTCATGTATTTTCCTTTTCCATAAATGCCCTCTAAAAAAATAAAATCACAATACAAAACAGTTTACTGTGGGATATATTAGACATTTCAACACCAAGAAACCACCCGAAAACAGTTACCACCCCACTACATGTCCTACTCCACAAACCGCACACCTTTCTCTTTTCTTCTCCCCAAGTTCTGAAACTCCTTCAATACGGAAACAAATAAAAAACACAATGCAATTCTGTGAATTCTTCTTTTACTCAGGTACAATACTAGCCTTTGTGTTTTTACTTTTCGTTCGTTTTTGTATTTACACTATCAGTTTACAAGTGGCTTCCCATTGAACTCACGTGTCACTTTCATCCTTTTGTACTCCTTCCAACTAGTCTTCCACTTTTTCTACTTCTTTTACTTAATCTAATTCATGCTTCCTTTTTTCTTTTCCATTGACAATTGTTTGAGCAATTATGCTACACATAAAATGGTACGGGGGAAGGTAGCGGTAAGGTCAGTTTTTGTATTGGCATTTTTTTTTTTTTTGCAGTGAATAACAAATTTCCAAATGAGTTAAAAAAGGAGTCAGAAAATTTAGTTTACAGAGAGAGGCTGAGTCTTTTTTTTTCCCAATTACAGTATGATTTTTCGAAGTACGCTAAGTTTGAGGAAGAACAAATTCCGTGTATACGTCGTAAAACTAGAGGCCGGGCCACATGCGATGCATGTGCAAGTCGAATTTTGGAAAATTTTGCCCAATAGCTTCCCACTTAATATTTGTTTGATCAAATTTGGCCAAAATTAGACTTGCCGGCCTCTGGTGTACCTAATGTTGAGTAGTTCTCATAAGGCTTACTTGAGAGATGTCTTTTGTTGTGTCCCATTTTGGCAACTCACTGGTTGATAAGGATTAGTTGAGCCTACGTAGAACTGTGTTTCCATTTATAATTATAGTCTCGACGGGTTTTCCAACTGTGTCAGCCATGGTTATTCTATTAGGTACCACCATGTTAAGTATCTTGTTCTGTAGCTATGTTACCAAGACACGACGAAAACCTTGCGGAACGTCCTATTGTGGAAGTGATGTGTAATTTGCAAGTGTGAGGACACCCCTCACCTCAATAGCTAGCTTTTGCTGTTGAGTTTTACTGAAAAGAGTGAAGTTCCTATTCCTTGCCTTGTCATGATTGCTTGTTTCGTGTTTGTGAACTTCATACCAATCTGCCATAGTCATTCCAGAAGCGTTATAGTGATAATTGATGAGTTGGTCTGAAAGTCTTGACATTAAGCTTTACAACTAGAGGCAGTTGGCTCTAAGTATGTCTAATTGGTGCTTTAGTTCAACCGCTAGAAGTCTGCATGCATGAATGGCTGTAACAACTAAATTATAGTATATGTGACTGTTGCTTTATGGCAAGTTGGCAACCTGTAATAGTCTGCTTGAATGGGACCCAAGGCCGGCTTAAGGCCTGCACTCCTTGTCTTAAAGGCCCAAAATGGAGTCCTTGCGAAATGGACAGCCATTAAAAGAAGTATCATTGTCAGAAGGCCCAGGATAAAATAAGTTGGGAAATGCTCAGAAAAAAGAAGACCTTGTGCTGAAGCCCCGTTCGTGAAGGCTGGGATAACCTTCTTAATTATCCAAAAGGGGAAGAATTTTTTTTGCAATGACTTGGAGTGGAAAGGCTGGAATAGAACTTGCCTTATCCAAACAACAGAAGAACTTTCGTGTTCAAACACTCGCAATAGTATGAGGCTTAGTTTGCTCGTTTGGGTTCTTATTATTATTTGAATGCAGAAGGCTCCAATATGAGGAATCGCCTTCAATCCTCCTGGCATTTATCTTTTTACTTGTTGGTTGAACTTCTTGGGTATGCGGACGGCTTTTATGCCATGCTACTTGAATATGGACCACATTTAATCTAAGTTTTTCTTAGAAGATGGTAATATCTTATTACTTGTTGATGTCTTGTAGATGGAATAGGAAGATAGTTGAACAAAGTTGTTGATAATTTTTATTCTAAAGACTCTGAACCCTAGTTAGGTCTGGATAATGAATGCATAACCTGCCCCTGCTCAATTTGGCTTTTCCTGAAAGCCGCCGTTGGGGTTGGAAGGGAATAATATGTGGCTATCCAGGTTTGAAATTTGGAATGCTCTATGTCGTCACAATGTTAAAATCAGAAAGGTCAACATTTACTTCTGCATGTTAAGTATATACAGTATGTACTAAGTTATCTGCTTTGTGTTGGTAATCTGGTCGCCTTATGCAAGTTCAGAAGTGGTAGATGGGTTAATGCAAGTATTGTGGGGAATGTTGGACATAGAGCAATCTGACACACAAACTATGAACAACATCGTTATATCCTCTGTGGAGTTAATTTATTGTTATGCTGAGTGCCTTGCTTTTGCATGGGAAGGATCCAGGAGAGATATCTGTTGCCCCTGCTGTTTCATTATTGAGAAACTTCTGTTCTCCAATGAGGCCGTTTAGACATCCTGCAGGTATCTATATGTCCTTAACTGCCTGTTTCTTGTCTCTGCTTTTGATTTATTAAATTAATTGCTCTCTCTCTCTCTCTCTCTCTCTCTCCAGCTTGGCTATATCTTCAAGGTTGCTTCATATGCCATTTCCAAAGCAAACTATGTTAGGTGCAGATGATGCGGTGGAGAATGCATCACCTATTCTTTTGCCTGCTGATGTGACAACCTCAGCTGGTGGAAATACTCAACATGGTTGAAGAAGACTCTATTACATCTTCTGTCCAATATTGTTGTGATGTTTGTTCCACTGTTCCTATACTTAGGAGAAGATGGCATTGCACTGTTTGCCCTGATTTTGATTTATGCGAGGCATGTTATGAAGTGCTAGATGCAGACCGTCTTCCTCCACCACACTCTAGGGATCATCCAATATTTGCAATTCCAATTGAAGTGGAAACATTAGGTGGGGAAGGCAATGAGTTTCACTCGACAACAGATGATTTCAGTGACTCAAGGTTGTTGCCAAATGCAGCTGAAGTAAACAATCAAAGTTCTGCCCCATCGATTCATATGCTAGAACCCAATGAATCTGAGGAGTTCTCCACTTCCGTGATAGACCCAGTTACAATTTCAGCATCAAAAAGGGCAGTAAATTCGTTGCTTATTTCTGAACTTCTTGAACAGCTGAAAGGGTGGATGGAAACCTCCTTTGGGGTTCGGGCTATTCCTGTTATGCAGCTCTTTTATCGATTATCATCTGCTGAGGGGGGACCTTTTGTTGACAGCTCAAAACCAGAGAGCTTAAATTTGGAGAAATTAGTAAGATGGTTTTTGGATGAGGTTAATCTAAACAAACTGTTCAGTTTTAGGGTAATCGTAATAGGGAGAAATCCATTAGGGTTAATTTCATTCAACGTAAAATATATATATACAAGCTGTATAATAATCGCACTACGGTCCTAGACACTTAAACTAATTAGATGATAAAACACATAATTACACTAGATACAAATAGATCCATCATCTAACATTCCCCCTCAAATTGGTGCGAATATATCAATCAAGCTCAACTTGAATATAATAGGATAAAAACTCTTGCTACCTAACCCTTTTGTGAATATATCAGCTAATTGATCTTCAGATCTCACAAACGGCATACATAACAAATCCTTGTTCAACTTTTCCTTGATGAAGTGTCGATCAATCTCTATGTGCCTCGTTCTGTCATGCTGAATAGGATTATAAGCAATGTTAATGGCAGTTTTATTGTCGCAGTAGAGTTTCATTGGAACACTGTCAGCAAACCCCAAATCACATAACAAAGTTTGGAGCCACAAGAGCTCACAAACACTATGAGTCATAGCTCTATATTCAGCTTCTGCGCTAGACCTGACGACTATCGATTGCTTTTTACTTCGCCAGGTAATCAGATTACCTCCAAGGAAAGTGCAATAGCCAGAAGTAGAGCGCTTATTATCCACAAAATCAGCCCAGTCAACATCAGTGAATGCCTCTAATCGCAAATGGTCATGATTAGAAAACAAAATTTCTTTTCCTAGAGCTGATTTCAGATATCTCAAAATACGATAAACTGCATCTAGATGTAAAGTACGAGGATCATGCATAAACTGACTAACAACACCTACTGCATAAGTAATATCTGGTCGAGTGTGGGCCAAGTATATTAGTCGACCCACAAGTCGCTGATACCTCTCCTTATCAGTACGCTCCCCTATATCTCCACTAAGATGATGATTCGCCTCAATAGGAGAATCTGTAGGTCTACAGCCCAACATACCTATTTCTTTCAAAAGATCAAGTATATAATTGCGTTGGGAAATAAAGATACCTCTATTAGACCTCACTACTTCCATTCGAAGGAAGTATCTCAATGATCCCAAATCCTTAATCTCGAACTCTTGAGCTAGACGAGACTTAAGGTTATGAATCTCAATCACATCATTACTTGTCATTATTATGTCATCAACATAAACAATAAGGACATCAATCTTACCATTACTTCGCCGGATGAACATCGTATGATCTGCATGGCTCTGCTTGTAACCAAAACTCAATATAGCCTTAGAAAACCTGCCAAATCAGGCTCTAGGTGATTGCTTCAGCCCATAAAGTGCATTCTTTAATCTACACACATTTTCTTCACTTGCAGAAGAAGAGAAACCCGGTAGAATATCCATATAAACTTCCTCCTCTAAATCACCATGGAGGGATGCACTTTTCACATCAAACTGTTGAAGAGGCTAATTTAAGTGGGCAACATATGAGAGGAGAGCTCGCACAGAATTTATCTTCGCTACCGGAGCAAATGTCTCCTCATAGTCAATACCATAAGTTTGAGTAAAACCTTTGGCAACAAGCCTTGCCTTGTATCTCTCAACTATACCATCAGCCTTTTGCTTAATAGTGAACACCCACTTGGAGCTCATTGGTTTCTTCCCTCCTAGTGACAATAGATCCCAGGTGCCATTCTTTTTCAAAGCTGTCATCTCTTCTACCATAGCTCTTTTCCACTTAGGTATCTTAAATGCATCATGCCAATTCTGTGGAATAGATAGAGGAAAGAGAAGAGACAAAGACATGGTATGAAGGAGACAAATGGTCATAAGAAACAAACTGTGAGATAGGATGTTGAGTACAAGATCTAACACCTTCTTGAATAGCAATAGGAAGATTGTTAGGATCCAAAGGAGGAGGTTCAATAAGAGAAGAATCATTACCAGAAGAGTCAGCTGAGGAATCTGGAATTGGAGTGGATGATTGTGGTTGACAAGGTAGTAACGTACATGAAGACTTTACATTTTTCCGTCTAGCATACCTCTATAAGCTAGCTCCATGCAGTCGTGCAGGTAGTTGTTCCTCAGTGTCACCATCAATATCATGTGTTTCCCTTTCAAGAGATACTTATTCCTCTCCAGTGTTTTCCTTCTCCCCCTCACTTTGATCATAGAAAAATTTCTCCCCCTCACTATGATTATAAAAGGTAAACATCTCTTCCTCCTGCTGATGCTCCCCCTGAAGAGATGGTTTTGAGAGAGAATAAAAAACCTTTGTTTCCCATAAAGTAACATCCATAGAGACAAATATCTTTCTCGAATAAGGATCATAACACTTATAGCCTTTCTGGGTAGGAGAGTACCCAACAAAAATACTTATGGGCTTTATGTCCCAGCTTGCCCCCAGAAGGTTTGGGGGCATGAACAAAACACACAACCAAACATCCTAGGTGGAAGAGTTGTAACCCGACAATTGTTTGGCAGGGTGTTTTAAAATTAAGGACACTGGATGGCATACGGTTGATAAGATACGTGGCAGTTAAAATAACTTCTCCCCATAAATTTTGGGAACATTCATAGTGAACAAAAGGGATTGTGTGACCTCAGCAATATGACGATTTTTACGTTCAGCGACTCCATTTTGTTGTGGAGTGTCAACGCAAGTCGTCTGAAAAATAATACCATTATCATCTAGATATGTCCGAAAAATCTTATCAATATACTCAGTTCCATTATCACTCCGAAGAATTTTAATATGTGTATCAAACTGAGTGCACACCATCTTAAGAAAAGATTTGAAACAGGAAAATACTTCATTTTTTGACTGGAGTAAGTATACCCATGTGACACGAGAATAACAATCAATAAAAGTAACAAACCATCGATAGCCCTTTAAAGAAGTAACAGGAGAAGGACCCCAAACATCAGAATGGATAACCATAAATGGAGAATCACTTCGTTTATTAATAGGTGCATAAAAAGAGCATTTATGTTTCCCAAAATCACAGGCTTCACAAAAAAACTGATCCCTAGGACAATATTTAACTAAAGTAGAAAAGAGTTTCCCTAGTATCCCAAAAGAGGAATGACCCAATCTACCGTGCCACCAATATAACAAAGAAATAGCGGAACTCATATCTGCCTGTAGAGCTTGTCCACATGATAAAGATGGCTGAGATGGATGAGGTGCATGCTCCAGATAATAGATACGACCATGTGCTTTACTACAGCCAATCACCTTCCCCGTTTTAAATTCCTGAAAGACACAGTGAGTAGGAAAAAATGTCATAGAATAGTTTTTAGAATGGGTAAAACTACTAACTGAAAGAAGGTTAGTAGCAAAGTTTGGAATATGGAGGACTGAAGAGAGAGAGAGAGAGAGAGAGAGAGAGAGAGAGAGAGAGAGAGAGAGAGAGAGAGAGAGAGAGAGAGAGAGAGAGATAGATAGATAGAAGAAGAATAGCGAACGAAACATTTTCTTGAAATAGCAGAGAACGACCCATCGGCAATTCGAACCTTATCCTTACCAGAACAAGTAGAATAGGAATCAAAAAAAGAGGAACAACCTGTCATGATCTGAAGCACTAGAATCGATAATCCAAGGAATACCGGAGGAGCCAGTAAATGCACTAACTGGAATACCTGAATGAGCAAAATAGGATGCAGTAGGAGCTGCTGTGGAAGTAGGAGCTATAGTAGAGGAACAATCAGTCCGAGCCATAAAACGCTTGAGAGCTTGCATCTCCCCCTGAGAGAAACTGCCAACAGAATCAGAAGGTATCTAGAAGGTGATTGAACTCCTGTACTGAACCCAGAATTAGGCAAGGTAGCAAACTCTGAAATATGTGCCTGAGCCTGAGAACGCCCGGGACCACGACCTCGACCTCCACGTCCACTGTCTCGCCCACGAAAAGGATGACCATGTAATTTCCAACAGAAATCCTTGGTATGTCCAGTGTTATGGCAATAATCACACACATACGGTCTATGGTCCCACTAGTAGTACCAACTTTTTACTGCCAGACCCAAACTGTCCTTGCGGAATAGCAACCAAGGCAGAATGATTAGAAGTAGGAGCTTGTAACATAGCATCCATTTTGCTCTCCTCCTGCTGAACAATGGCATAGGCCTCTCCCAAAGGTGGAAATAGAACACGACCCAACACTGGCACTCTAATTGGATCATACTCCACATCAAGACCAACAAGAAAGTCATACACGCGCTCTTTCTCTATTCTTTTTAACCAAGCACCAGCATCAACGGAGCAGACTGCCTGAAACTCCTGATAGTAATCAAATTCTTGTCAGGCCCCACTGAGATCAGCAAAGTAAACAACAGATCGATTGTGTTGATCCATAATACGAAGTCGCTTTCGCAACTCAAAACACTGAGCATCATTGCCCTGCTGAGAATAAGTTTGTTTGGCAATAGTCCAAATCTGATATGGAGTGTTAAGAAGTAAGAAAGGACTACGAATATCAGCCTTCATAGAATTAAACAACCAAGTCATGGCTAAAGATCGATGAGACTTAAACGTCTTAAGTTCATCATCAGTAGTAGACTCAGTAACAGAGCCTTCAATGAACTCAGACATCCCTTAGTTTCAATAGCTAATGTAAAAGTACGAGACCAAAGTAAATAATTTGTGTCATCTAGTTTGATGGGACAAATATCTAGTGGAGAGTTATCCAGAGTCCCTACACGACTCAACTCATCTTTGCCACTAGCGGAAACTTGTTTTTTCTCTTCTGACATCTTGAAAGCAGAACAATAATGCCAAATAAACAATGTTCCCAGCAACTTTAGAACTCCAAAACAATAAATAAAGGTTTCAATAGCCCTAGAACCTCAAAAAAATCAACTAAATACCTTTTGGATTTGACTAAAACAGTGCTAAAACTTTGTGAGAGAAGAAAAAACAGATCTGATTGGTGAGAAGAAATGACGGCGACAGCAACAAATTTGATCGACGACAACAAACAGCAGCAGCGACAAAAAAAAAAGGATCAATGGTGATGGCAAGCCCCGACTGATCGAAGCACTGTTCACGCGGATTACTGTTCACAAAACACTGTTCACGTGAAGTACTATTCACGCAGCAACGAGAACGGGCGTCGTAGATCGCCAGGTTCTATCGCTCTGATACCATGTTCAGTTTTACGGTCCTAGATACTTAAACTAATTATATGATAAGACACATAATTACACTAGATACAAATAGATCCATCATCTAACACAAACCTTTTGCAGCCAAAACTCGTTCTTCTTTTGGAGAGGTCACTATCCTTGTTTTTATGTTCTTTACTTTAATGCTCCGAAATTGGCATCGGCTCAACTTAGATGTTTTTGTACCGAAATCCAGTGGAGCTACAGATACAAATGACAGAAGTGTCATCCATGTTCTACCTTTGTCTTCAGTTCCTTCCTCGTCATCGTTGGATGATCAAGAGAAAACTGAATTTGCTGCTCAGCTGCATCGTGCGTGTGGATCCCTTGGGCAGCAAATTTTTGTTAATTATCTAATGGATATCCTGCAGTAGCTGGTGCATGTTTTTAAGTCCCAAACTGATAGCTTTGACAATGGGAATGGTGCAAACCCTGGTTCGGGATGTAGGGCTTTGCTAACAGTCAGAAGAGAGCTACCAGTGGGTAACTTGTCTCTGTTCTTTTCAGATTCATATGCTAAATCACACAGGACGGACATATTTGCAGAGTACCATAGCTATTGTTAGAGAATGCTTTCCGTCTGGTTTACAGTTTGGTTAGACCAGAAAAGCATGACAAGGCTGTGGAGAAAGAGAAGGCATCCAAGATATCTGCTGGCAAGGATTTGAAACTAGATGGGTATCAGGATGTTCTCCGCAGTTACATCAACAATCCCCATACAAGTTTTGTGAGAAGGTACGCAAGGCGGCTTTTTCTGCATCTATGTGGTAGAAAGACTCACTATTACAGCGTTCGAGACTCTTGGTAGTTCTTGAGTGAAGTTAAGACGCTTTCCAAATACATAAATAAATCTGGTGGCTTTCAAAGTACAATCCCCTCCGAAAGGAGTGTTAAGATAGTGAAGTGCCTGTACTATAGCCGAAGTAGCTACTGCACGGCCTCGGAACTGGCAAAAGTATTGTTTGAGGCATGGAGATGTCTTGCCCTTTCTGATGGATGGTATATTCTGTTTCGGGGAAGAGTCTGTTATTCATTCTCTTAAACTTCTGAATTTGGCTTTCTATACTGGAAAGGACATGAACCACGCCTTACAGAAAGCCGAAGCGGGACACAGGAACAAGTTTGAACAAATTAGGAGTGCAAGCTCTGGAGTCCAAGAAGAAGAAGAAAGGAGAAGACGGTGAATCTGGTTTGGAGAAGTCTTATTTAGACATGGAGGCAGCTGTAGACATCTTCATTGCCAAAGGGGGAGATACCTTGAGGCCATTCATTGATTGTTTTCTGTTGGAATGGAATTCAAGCTTTGTACGGTCAGAAGCCAAATGTGTTCTCTACGGCGTCTGGCATCATGGAAAGCAGTCATTCAAGGAATCCTTGTTAGCGTCTCTCTTGCATAAAGTGAAATGCCTGCCAATGTATGGCCAGAATATCATTGAGTATACAGAACTTGTCACCTGCTTGTCGGGGAAGCCTGATAACATTTTGAAGCAAAAGAACACTGAAATTGTAGCTGATGCTTGACCCCTGATGTGATTAGGTGCATCTTTGAGACACTTCACTCCCAGAATGAGCTTTTGGCTAATCAGCCGAATGAGCTTTTGGCTAATCAGCCGAATTCACTTATATATAACACTTTGAGTGGTTTAGTGGAATTTGATGGGTACTATCTCAAGAGTATGCCTTGTGTTGCTTGTAGCTCTCCTGAGGTGCCCTATAGTAGGACGAAGCTAGGAAGTTTAAAATCAGAAATGAAATTTATAGATAATCGAATCATAATGAAATGTACTGGGAGCTATACCATCCAGAGTGTGACCACGAATGTTCACGATGCTCGTAGGTCCAAATCAGTTAAAGTCTTGAACCTCTACTACAACAATAGGCCTATGGCTGACTTGTCCGAGTTGAAGAATAATTGGTCGTCATGGAAATGTGCGAAGAGCTGCCACCTTGCTTTCAATCAGACTGAGCTAAAAGTGGACTTTCCCATTCCAATCACTGCATGTAACTTCATGATTGAGTTGGATTCTTTCTACAAAAATCTTCAAGCTTTATCCCTTGAACCGTTGCAGTCGTCCTGTCACTGCCCGGGATTTGTAGTATTTGCCATGAGAATGCATATCAATGCAGGCAATGTCGCAATATCAATTATGAGAATCTGGATTCTTCCTTGTGCAATGAACGTGGGTATAGCAAATATGGTCGCTTTGAATTTAATTTCATGGCAAAGCTGAGTTTCATTTTTGATAGTATGGAAAATGATGAAGATATGAAGCGGGGACTGATTGCTATAGAATCTGAATCAGAAAATGTTCACAGGAGATATCAGCAACTGCTGGGCTTTAAGAAACCTTTCCTTAAGATTGTGTTAAGCATTGGTGAGAATGAGATACTCTCAGCAAAAGGATTCTGTGCAGCAAATGATGGTCTCTTTGCCGGAACCTTCATGTAAGATAAACCGTAAAATTGCACTTCTTGGTGTCCTATACAGTGAGAAATGCAAAGCAGCTTTTGATTCTGTTAACAAAAGTGTGTAGACACTTCAAGGGCTTCGACAAGTTTTGATGAACTACTTGCATCAGAAAAATTCTGATAGTGCAGTTGCATCATCCATATTTGTGGTATCCAGATCACTAAACAATTGCTATGGCCGTGCTTCTACATTCGTTACACAGTGTCTGGAAATACTGCAGGTGCTATCAAAACGCCCAAACTCAAAGAAGCAACTTGTTTCTGCTGGCATTTTATCCGAGTTGTTTGAAAATAATATTCATCAGGGTCCTAAAACTGCTCTTGTCCAAGCCAGGGCAGCCCTTTGTGCTTTCTTAGAAGGTGATATAGATGCGGTGGCCGAGTTGAATAGTTTGATACAGAAGAAAGTCTTATACGGCCTTGAACATCATCGTTCAATGGACATCGCCCTGGCTACCCATGAAAAGCTGCTGTTGCTTTCAGAGGTGTGTTCTTTGGCGGATGAATTTTGGGAGTCAAGACTGCGAGTTGTCTTCCAGATGTTATTTTCTGCAATTAAATTAGCTGCCAAGCATCCTGCTATTTCTGAGCATGTTATTCTTCCTTGCCTGAGGATTATAGCTCAGGCATGTACTCCTCCAAAACCAGATGCGACCGACAAGGAGCTAGGAATGGGAAAGCCTGCCTCTTCATCAAATGAAAACAACTTAAATCCTTCTGCACATTCCAGTGGTCTTGTTAGTGGGGGTAAGACTGTGCCTGAATCATTAGAAAAGAGTTGGGATGGTTCTCAAAAGACTCAAGACATCCAGTTACTGAGCTACTTAGAGCGGGAGAAGGAAGCTTCATATCTTGATTTTGTTAGGTGGCAGTATAAAGTTTGCCAGGCTGTGAAGGGAGGTCAGAGGTCTCGGCCACAGATATATGACTACATGGCTTTGAAATATGCCCTTAGATGGAAGCGCCTTGCTTGTAAGACCAAAAGTGAGTTTACATCATTTGAGCTGGGCTCTTGGGTTACAGAACTTGTATTGAGTGCTTGTTCTCAATCTATTAGGTCTGAGATGTGTATTCTGATTTGCTTACTTTGTGGCCAAAGTTCTTCACGGCGGTTCCGGTTGTTGAATTTACTAATGTCATTGTTACCAGCAACGCTTTCTGCTGGTGAAAATGCCGCTGAGTACTTTGAAATGCTCTTTAAAATGATTGATTCTGAAGACGCCCGTCTTTTCTTGACTGTATGTGGAAGCCTAACTACAATTTGTGAGTTAATTAGCTGAGAAGAGGGCAATGTTGAATCCCTGGAGAGGAGCCTACATATAGACATTTCAGTGGGCTTTATTCTTCACAAGCTTATAGATCTCCACGGAAATTTTTTGGAGGTTTGCAATATCAGATTCAGGTACTAGTAATTTGCATGTTTTGTATGTAGAGAATTTGTTCTTCATTAGCCATTCTTTAATTTGATCTTGATGCCAGATTCATGTGGGAGAAGTTGCTGTCTCAAGTCCTTGAGGCCTTCATCATTGTCCGAGGCTTGATAGTGCAAAAGACAAAGTTGATTAGTGATTGTAATCGTCTTTTAAAGGATCTTCATGATGGTCTTCTACTGGAGAGCAACGGAAATAAGCGGCAATTCATACGAGCATGCATTAGTGGTTTGCAAATCCATGGAGAGGAGAGAAAAGGACGGGCTTCTTTGGTATGTAGGATATTCTTTGTGATCTATCTTTAACAGTTTGTTTCTTACTCCCTCCGTCTCATTTTAAGTGACTTCTACAGGGAATTGAGCTTTTTAAGAATTCAAAACTTAATTTCCAAAATTAACCTTAAAAACTGTGAAGTTAATTAGATTAGATGTGTTTAAATTGTTTGTCTTGCAATATGGATCTCAAAAAATATGTAATATCGATCTTGATAGATCTCAATTAGTTTTATTATACAAAGTTTTTAAAATCGTGATAAATGTTATAAATTGAATCATATTGTTGATCTAAAAATAACACAAATATCAATAATGGTCAAACCAATTGTGATGAGAAGAGTAGTTTTGAAGGGTAAAATTGGAAGTTTGGCATGTTTTGATGGTTATTTTCAGAAAGTGGACACTTATTTAGGACATCCCAAACTAGAAACACGGACACTTAAAGTGGGATGGAGGGAGTAATTTTTTTCTCCTAGATTTTTCAGAAACTTAGAACTCCTTGTGACAACCAAGTGAAGTCAATTTGGGAAAACTGTTTGCCATTACAGATAGAATTAATTGTGAAGCTTAGCTTTTGTTGAATTCATAATATGTATCAAGTATGCCTCTTGTGAAAACTGTTTTAGTTAAAGCTTGGGCTAATTTGAGAACATTCTTTACATTGTTTGACAAACTACCACTGTTGGATGGCCGCCCAGTGATTCATTATTAGGTTCTCCACTGTCTCTTCATGCTTTGGGAATGCTTTTCTCAACACATTTTGCGCATAAATTAACAAGTAGAATTGATTGATTACTAATGTACAATTAAATTTCAACTGTATTTTCAGTTTATTTTGGAGCAGCTATGCAATCTGATCTGCCCTTCAAAAGCGGAGCCTGTATATCTTTTGGTTCTGAATAAGGCACACACTCAAGAAGAATTTATCAGGGGATCAATGACCCAGAATCCTTATTCCAGTGATGAGATTGGTCCTTTGATGCGTGATGTTAAGAACAAAATCGGTCACCAGTTGGATCTATTAGGCTTGATAGAGGACGACTATGGTATGGAGTTGCTAGTAGCTGGAAATATCATCTCTCTTGATTTGAGCATTGCTCAAGTTTACGAACAAGTTTGGAGAAAGTCAAATAGCCAGTCTTCAAACACCACTAGTAGCACGTTGCAATATGCTAATGCTGTCACATCAGCCCGAGATTGTCCTACAATGACTGTTACTTATCGCCTTCAGGTTTTTTTCTGCAAATTTTAGTGCCTCTGGCATTGTTTGTCGTTTGTGTTTCAGAGCAATTTGAAGAGGAAAATCTTCTTCTTAAGTTTTGTGTAGATAACTGGCCAATGCATATTTCTTGAACATTTTTTTGTCCTCTGGAATCCGTACCTACGGGTGTTTTCAAGTATGTCAACCCTGCCATTCAATGCTACGTTACTGCCTTTCTTCCCCATTTTGAAGCATATGTAATTCAAGACGCAGACACTATTAGGACCATAGCATGTTTCTTGGATTGCTGACACGACATGACACTTATCGACCACTACAAAATATGTGCCTGTCACTTTTTTGAGTTGGACGCTTGGGGGATACTCATCGTAGTCACTTAGATATCGACGACACATTATCTATCTATTCTATTGATAAAGGATAAAGGGGGAGCACTGTGTGGTGTACCCTCTTTGTGAAGCTGTATGGACTTTTAAGTTTCCTAAATTGTCCCCAATCTTTATTATATTTACACTGTAATTGTGTTGTGTAGAATAACTGCTTTGGACAAAATAGTAATTCAATCAGAAAGCACCTCATCATGTAACCGTTTGTATTTTCCTTATTTTTCTCCACACATGTAGTGTGTGCCCCACTTCTAGCAAGGTTCTAAAAGTAACTCATCATAATTGTGCGGGAATGCAATGGTTAGATATGTTGGTGTTTAAGTTAAGACTTAAGACCTGTTGTTTTAATTTCAAATATTGTTATTCTCATTATCTATGAGCATAATATGCATACATATCACCTATAGAAAGTTTTAGAATTCTTGTGTTGAACATGTTGTCTTACATCTTAAAAATGGCATGCTGGCACTTCTGTGTGTCTTGGATGTCCATCTCCATGCTACTTAGGGCATATAACTACACTGATGTTCTCAAAGTTTAGGCACGTATCATTGTTTTTCATTCGCAATCTCTTTAATTGGTTCGAGTATTTCAGTGGTCTTGCTTTGTATTGTGCTGATTTATATTGAAATCATGTTTAAGAAGCTCTCTAGTCACTATAAAATTTCTTGTCCCATAGCTCAGCGAGAAATTCTGATATGGAAAAGTGTTTTGATGTTCTGCATCGCACTTAATGTTCCATTTTGCAATTTGGCAGGGGTTAAATGGTGAAGCTACTGAAGGAATGATCAAGGAGTAGGAGGAGGATATGGAGGAATCTCAGGATCCAGCAGTTGAGTTTTCAATTGCAGGTGCAGTCCGGGTGTGTGGTGGGCTTGAAATCATTTTGGGCATCATTTATGTATGTTGATACAAGTTTCTCCCTAGCTTAGTCTGCGATTATTTGGACTTTTGATGCTCTATGTCAACTGGATTAGTTTTTTTATTAGGTTGAAAAATTCACAATTTTCACTTTTTCCTATTTTCTAATTTTTTAAGTTAAGAATTTTTACATTGCATTGCTTTTAAATCTTGTTCGGTTGGGCAGATTGCTTATTTGATTACTCACAAATTTCCCACCTTTTCTCCTCCAAATAAGCAAATAAGCAAGGTGGATGAAGCAGTTTTGGTTATTGCATATTAATAGGAAATAAGCAAATAAGACTTGTGAACCTTTTGGGGCCTTATATTTATTATGTGATGAATATATTAGTATTTAGGCATCATTATTTTTCTTCTTAATCGCTGTCCTTTTTGACCTTATAGTTTTCTTCGTAACTTTCTTGCTATGCATTAAAACGTACTTTGTGTTTCCACGATTGTATTAACATTGGATCTAAACATACAGCATTCATGGGATGAATTGAAGTCAAACCAAGAGCTGTTGGCTGTGGTGCTTAACCTCCTAATGCTGTGCTGCAAGATAAGAGAAAACAGAAGGGCCTTATTAAGGCTTGGGGCTTTAAATGTACTCTTTGAGATAGCTCGGCATGCTTTCTCCGTGGATGCCATGGAGCCAGCTGAAGGTATTCTTTTGATCGTGGAGAGCCTGACACTGGAAGCGAATGAGAGTGATAACATTAGCATCACAGAGAGAGTTCTTACAGCCACAAGTGGAGAAATTGGTGCTAGTGAGTAGGCCAAGAAAATAGTTCTAATGTTCCTAGAAAGGTTGTGCCATCCTTCAAGCCTTAAAAAATCAAATAAACGGCAGAGGAACACTGAGATGGTTGCAATAATCTTGCCTTAACCTACGGTGAACCTGCAGTAATGGATGCACTCGTCCAGCATTTTGAGCCTTACAAGACTGGAGTGAATTTGATCGGCTGCAAAAAATAGCACTTAGAGAATCCAAAAGATGAGAGCAATGCGGAGCAAGCAATCAAACAGAGTTTTGCAATGGAGAACTTTGTTAAGAGTCTCGGAGTCACTGAAGACGAGTTCATGTAGTGAGAGGTTGAAGGACATCATTTTGGAGAAGGGGATTACTGGAGTTGCAGTTAGACATCTGAAAGAGAGTTTTGCATTTACAGGATAGGGCGACTTTAAATCAAGTGCTGAATGGGCATTTGGTTTAAAACTTCCATCTATGCCACTTATCATGTCTATGCTGAGGGGCTTGTCAATGGGGCATTTGGCCGCCCAAAGGTGTATTGATGATGGGGGAGTCTTGCCATTGCTTCATGCCTCTAAACATGAAATTCAAGTAGGGTTCTTGGGCTTCTTTAAGAGTTCAACCGAAAACCTTGTAGGGTTCTTGGGCTTCTTTAAGTATTCAACCAAAAACTCAAATTCAACTTGCAATCAACTATCTAAAGCATGAATTCAACTACTAAAACATGAAATTCAACATAAAGAACATGAATTCAAGAATAAGGAGTATGAATTACCAAGTTTATGCTTCTATTCAAACCAACAAGATTTTCCCCTAATTTTCTCATCTCTCTCTCTCTCTCTAACGTAGCGTAGAAGTGATAGGAACAACGAAAAGAATGCATGTTTACTCTCTTTTGTTTTTGTCGAAATACTTTGATTGATATTTATTCTTCTCACAATGAGGTACAATATATAGACCGAATACAAGGTAAAATAAGGAAAGAAAATAAAATCAAATCAAATCCCTAACTGATCCCTAATTGATTCTACCTAATCAAATCCCTAATTGATTCTACCAAATTGAGTATCTTTCTAATTACATTCAATACATTAAATACAGTCAACACTCCCCCTCAAGCTGGAGCATAAACATCGTTCCCAGCTTGTGACAAATAGTATCAATGGAAGTCTTGGGAAGTGCCATGGTGAAAATATCAGCCAGTTGAGAACCTGAAGGAACAAAAGGAGTGCTAATATCTTTAGATTCCACCTTTGACCAAATGAAATGACAATCAACTTCAATGTGTTTGGTCCTCTCATGGAATACTGGATTATTAGCAATGTGGATAACAGCTTGATTATCACAATATAGAGGAGTAGGACCATGTACCAGGATCCCAAACTCTTGTAGAAGTGTACGCAACCAAGTCAACTCACCAGCGGTATGAGCCATTGCTCTATACTCTGCCTCAGCACTAAATCGTGCTACAACTGACTGTTTCTTACTTCTCCATGTCACAAGATTGCCTCCTATAAAGGTGCAATAGCCAGTAGTAGAACGACGATCCGCAGGAGATCTTGCCCAGTCAGCATCTGTATATCCTTCAATACGAAGATGTCCAGATGATTTGTAGAGAAGTCCACGTCCGGGAGCATTTTTTAGATACTTCAAGATACGAACAACTGCCTCCATATGAGGAACTCGAGGACGAGTCATAAATTGACTGACAACGCTAACTGCATAGGAGATATCAGGTCGAGTAATAGTTAGATAAATAAGTTTTCCCACAAGTCTCCGATACATCTCAGGGTCGTCAATCAACTCACCATCTTCAGGCATTAACTTAAGATTAGTCTCCATGGGAGTAGCTACAGGTTTAGACCCAATATAACCTGTATCTTTCAAGAGATCAAGAGTGTAATTCCTTTGTGATAAACTGATACCCGCTTTGGAACGAGCCACCTCAATGCCAAGGAAATATCGAAGCTTGCCTAGATCTTTGGTAAGAAAGCTAGAACCAAGATGGCGAATTAGTGTTTGAATCCCAATGCTATCACTACCAGTGATGACGATATCATCCACATAGACCACAAGAATCACAATACCACGAATGGTCTTTTTAAAGAACACGGAATGACCAGCCTGACTCCGAGTCATACCATGAGAAATAATAGTATTACTGAACTTATCGAACCAAGCCCGCGGAGACTGTTTGAGGCCATATATAGATTTGTGGAGATGACACACACACTCCCCCTTGGACTCAAAACCGGGTGGTTGTGCCATATAGACAGTCTCAGATAGATCCCCATGTAGAAAGGCATTCTTAACATCAAGCTGGTGGAGAGGCCAATCAAGATTTGCCGCAAGAGAGATAACAATCCGTACAGAATTAAGTTTGGCCACTGGAGAAAAAGTCTCAGTATAATCAAGTCCATAGGTTTGGGTGAAACCTTTGGCCACAAGACGAGCTTTCAGTCGATCAAGAGTACCATCAGGATTTTGTTTGATAGTAAACATCCAACGACAACCAACAATATGTGCTCCAATAGGCTTGGAAACAAGGGTCCAAGTATGATTTATGGACAAGGCATGCATCTCTTCTTCCATAGCGGATCGCCATCCAGGATGAGAAAGAGCCCCTAAAAAAGACTTAGGAACAATAACAGAAGATAGAGACACAGAAAAAGCGCGAAAAGATGGAGATAAACGATCATAGGACACAAACTGAGAAATAGGATGGAAAGTGCAAGAACGCGTACCCTTACGAAAGGTAATAGGCAAGTCAAGATCCAGATCCTCAGACGGTGAAGGAGATGATGTGGGTAAAGAAGTTGGGTCTGCAGGAGCAATGGGTGGTGCGGCGGCGGAAGAGCGACGAACATAGACCTATTTTTTGGGGGTCGAGAAGCAGTCTCGGGAGGACGGACCGGTGTAATGGGTGGTCGAGGAGCAATCTCGGGAAGACAAGGTGACAGACCAAGATCAGCCAACATGGGTGGCTGTAACCGTGCACCTGCTGGGGAATAATATGGGACGGTCTCAAAGAATGTCACGTCAGCACTTACAAAGTGCTTACGTAGCAAGGGACTATAACACCTGTATCCTTTCTGTGTTCGAGAGTAACCAAGAAATATACATTTATAAGAACGAGGATCAAGCTTATCACGACCTGGAGAGAAATTATGTACGAATGAAACACAACCAAAAAGTTTTGGGGGGAGAGAAAAAAGATCCTTGTCAGGAAAGAGAATCTGGTAAGGAGTTTTGCCGTTCAAAGCTCGAGATGGCATTCTATTTATAAGATAATTAGCTGTAAGAACTGCATACCCCCAAAAATATTTTGGAACATGCATGTGAATCCTAAGAGCTCGGGCAACTGCTAAAATCGGTCCATTTTTCCGCTCAGCAACCCCATTTTGTTGAGGGGTGGTTACACAAGTAGTTTGATGAATAATGCCATGAGTTTCAGTAAAATGCGTAAATTGATGAGAAATATATTCTTGGGCATTATCAGTCCGCAAAATACGTAATTTGGCATTAAATTGAGTGACAATTTCAGCATAAAAATTAGAGAACACAGAAAATAATTGAGACCGATCTTTGAGAAGATATACCCAAGTTAAACGAGAAAAATCATCAATAAACGTAACAAAATAGCGAGCACCACATAAACTTGTGGTACGAGATGGTCCCCAAATATCCGAATGAACTAAAGCAAACGGTTCTAAACTAGGTGACTCAACTCGTAAAGGAAAAGAAACCCTACGATGTTTACTGAGTTCACAAGTGTCACAATTAAAAAGAAAAAAACTAGGTAAATCAGGGACTATCTTGCGAAGATTGGCAGAAGATGGGTGTCCAAGACGACAATGCCACTGGTAAGGTGTGGTAATGGAGTGGAAGGCAGATAACTTGGAAGGATTGGACGGCTGAAGGTAGTACGGACCATTCTTCTCATACCCCCCACCAATCATCCTCTGCGTCTTGAGATCCTGAAATTCACAATGAGAGGGATAGAAGAGTACAGAACAATTGTGAGTTTGAGAAAGATTATGAATGAAAGTAGATTAAAAGGAAATTGTGGTAAGTATAAGACAGAAGTAAAAATAAAATTTTCTGCTTGACCGAAAAAAAGAAGTAAAAATAAGGCCAGAGGCACGATAAGTACCAAAGCCATGTACACGAATTTTAGTACCATCCGCAATAGTAACATAAGAAGGAATGGAAGGTGTAATGACATCAATAAGAAGAGACAAATCAACTGTCATATGATCAGATGCGCCAGAATCGAGAATCCATGGAGCACTGCCAGTACGAGAAGATGAGTGAAGGCAAGTATTACCTGATGAGACATGAGTCGCAATGGAAGTCGAAGATGCATTAGCCTTGTGAAACATGGAATCATACTCAGACCTAGAGATAGTAATCTGATCTGGAGGAGCCAACCCAGATGGCTCCCCCTCAAATGTAGCCTGATTAGCCCAAGCCGGCTTGCCATGAAGCTTCCAACAGAACTCAACAGTGTGATTGGTTGCATTGCAATGTGTACACTTCTTGGTGCTAGGACCACCACGCCCCCCACGGCCGCCACGTCGACCACCACGTTCATAAGAACCACTACGACTGTGGGGAGGATTAGAGTGGCTAAAATTCCCAGAAGATGGAACAAGACCAGTAGCAGGATCAGCTAGAGCAGATGGAGTTGGATGCTCTAAAACAGAAGACTGAGGAGCAGCCCTTCGAACACGAGCAAAAGCCTCACCAACAGTAGGAACTTCCTTGCCGGAAAGAATTTGGGGACTGAGAGGAGCAAGTTCTGTATTCAGCCCGGACAAGAATTTGGTAACTCGAAATTTATCTCTGTATTTCTGCTGAACCTTTAAATCTGTGGTTAAAGGTTGATAAACATTTAACTCATCCCACATCCCTTTTAAGGTGGAAAAGTACTCATCAACCGATCGATCTCCTTGTTGGAAAGAGAAAATATTCTGATAAATCTGATAAATACGAGAGAGATTCTGTTCTGATGAATATAACTCATGTAAAGTATCCCATACTTCTTTGGATGTGTCAAGGCATGCAACATTGTTAAAAATATCAGGTTCAAGACTATTCCAAAGCAAAGTCATAATATATGAATCATTTTGAATCCAAACAGAATCTTCAGATGGGGCATCAGTGATATAGGAAGTCTCACCACTTGCTCGCAAAGAAATAGTCACAGCACGTGACCATGGCAAAAAATTGGCCCCATTTAATTTAATTGAGGTGAGAGAACGACGATGAAATGGATCCCTAACAGTGTCCTTAGAGCCAGATGTTTCGATTTTCTTATCCTTATCACCCATAATACGAGAGCAAACCAAAAAATAGGAATAAACCAAATATTACCAGATTTGGTAGGGATGCAACAGAGATACCCGGAATTGATATGGTTTAGATGAGGGTCTGACGTTGTTGACTGGGGTTCAAGCAAGGTTGCCGAAGTCCGACTGAGTGGGCGGCGGAGTCTGTAGAAGGCCGAAGAAGGCAGTCTCAGTATTGCTGAGAACTGAGAGTACTTCGTCGGACAAGATGGATTTCTCAGATAGTTCTGAGAAACAGAGATCGTTCGAGAGAGAATAAAGACAGGCTCCCTGGCTCTGAAAAGAAGAAGAAGATAAAGACGATACTTGGTCGAGAGACCAAGAAAAGAAGAGAAAGAAGAAATCAGGTTCTTGGAACCTGCTCTGATACCATGTCGAAATACTTTGATTGATATTTATTCTTCTCACAATGAGGTACAATATATAGACCGAATACAAGGTAAAATAAGGAAAGAAAATCAAATCAAATCAAATCCCTAACTGATCCCTAATTGATTAGGTACTGATCCCTAATTGATTCTACCTAATCAAATCCCTAATTGATTCTACCAAATTGAGTATCTTCCTAATTACATTCAATACATTAAATACAGTCAACAGTTTTCATCAAGCTTAAAAGAAATTTATTGGGGGTGTGTGTGCCATGTGCTAGCTTATGTTCCAAGTTAATTAAACTAGCAAATTAAGTCCAATAACCACACGGTTAACTCAAAACACAATGCTTAACTAACTCTAAGCATAATTTAAGGAACAAGGGTATTATAATGTCGCACCCTCCCTAGGGTTTATAAGAAACATATATATAGGGACTCCAAGGATAAATACGCTCAACACTCGTCACTATACACAAAATAACCTCACCACTATGGGTGGATCCCAACAATCACCCCATCTACCCAGAGTGGGTAATTGTTGCATCCGTCCAGTCTCTCTATCAAAGTGTTTGTGTCACTCCAAGTCTAGAGTCCAGCACCCCCTCACCGGAGTACCCCTGTTTGACTAAATGTCTTCTTGCAAGATTAGATCTTCTGAGGCTAAACCTGTAGTGTTGTCTGGCTATGATTCTGCACCCTTTGACTAGAGTGCCCGCACCCCTAACTGAAGTGATGCAGCAAATACCAGAAAATAACAAGAAACTGATGTAAAACTAAAGATAGAACATAAAAGATAGAAGACTCTAGGGTTTCAAGCCAAGAATGTCTGTAGAATATGAGATTCTGTGATTGAGAAGTAAAAAACTGGCTACAAAAGTTTACAAAAGAGTATTTAACTAGGGTTATAATGGCCCTAGCATCTTAGCCCTTGATTGCAAAACAAACCTTTCAATCCTAACCTTCCAAAATAATTAAAAAGTCACATGACTTTTTAAATAGATTAGGAACTTAACTTACGTTTATAGGACTAACATAAGACATAGAACAACTCAAAACCCTAAAAGATATTCTGAAAATAAATCTAATCAAGACTCAAATATAGTGACCTAGCGGGCTCACTTGGCCTTAGTAAGTGTGACGTATGCTCCTGCATCAACCCCTCCGAGTCAGGAAAAACTTGGCTCTATGGAGAAAGCTTCCACCATTTTAGCGTGTATATCCCTGGATCAATCCTCTTCACCTCATCTTCGGCAATCCAAATGCTTTCACTAGTTGGTTTTTCCAATCACTTCACTAAAAACCGTCGGTATTGGATATCCCTTCTTGATTTTACTTCTCTAGTGTCCAACACATCTTCAATGACATCTGGTTGTGCTTTTGGAAGTTGTTCAACTTGAGCCACTATTGAAATTGCTCCTTCAAACGTATACACGTAAGACACATTAATAGCGCAATGACTCTTACTTTCATGCACCATGCCTTTGGTAATGAACTCCTTGACTTGCCTCTGCATTTTAGTGCGTTGTGCTGGTGGCATTCGGTATGCTGGTAGATTTGGTAAAGCTGCAACAGGCAATAAATCAATAGCATGCTGGATGCTCCGCATTGGTGGCAAACCATGTGGTATTTTTCATCAACCAGCTCCTGAAACTCCCTTAATATTTGTTGACCTTTAAGGGGATACTCTATAAAAATCCACTTGTTTTGCAATCATCCTCCTTCCAATTTATGCATAAATAACTCCCAGCTCTTTGCCCTCCGTTTCAAATCTTTGACTAGTTAAAAAGCCGGTGAGCTTGCTCGCCTTGGATGAACTTGTGGCCTCTTCCTTTAGGGGTTGCGAAGTTAAATTTTTGGTTCCTTTCTTGAAGGCATAAGTGTTGGCCCTAATATGATGAATCATACATTTGTCGTACAACAAAGGTCTCCCCAACAAAATATTGCATGCATCGATGGGCACAACATCACACCAAGCCTCATCTTCAACATTATTTCCATAGTAAATTTAACCAAGCAGCGAGAAGTAACTGGTACCTCATTTTCTCTCTTGAACCAAGCAACTTTATAAGGTAAGGGTGTTTTTCAGTTGGTAGCTTCAACTTCTCTACGGCCTCCTTCGAAACGACGTTCTAACTACTCCCCCCATCAAGGATAATGTTGCAGAGTTTACCGCCAGAAAACACACGCGTATGAAAAATATTATGCCTCTTCCGGTCCTCTTCTTCTTCGAATTTGGGTGTTGTCATCACTCTTCGCACAACCAAGGATTCCCCTTGCACCGGTAGAATGTCAATATCTTCTGCCTCACAATCATACTCGTCGTATACTGGCTCCGTTAACTCTTCTTCATTTTCATATTTTGCTAAGTTTACCTGCCTTTGTGGCATGCATATGTAGTGTGCCCTCTTTCTCCACACGTGAAACAACAAATCTGTGAGTTATTGCTTGTCCTTGAATTGCTTGTACCAGTATTTTGTCCACCATACTTAGCTGCTCATTTTCCTTTCTCATCCCCATCTATTCTGCCACTTGTTTGGCTCGTTATGGTGGCTCCCTTATCAGTTTTTGATGTTGTTGGCTGACCCCAAATGCCTTGGACAGAAGCTGGACTTCGTTGTACGACACCTTCATCGCGCCCGAACAATGGTCTTCTTGCCCCATAACGGCCCACCTTCTTTTTAGCCATTAAGGCATATTATCGAGCATCTTCCAAGCTAAACAAACGAACTACTCCCATCTCATCTCTAATGGATTGGTTCAAGCCTGACAGATAACGGGACGTCAACTGTTCATTATTCTCATTTAAGCCAACCAGAATAGAAAGATTATTAAACTCTGAGGTGTACTCCTCCACTGTCATGCCTCTTTGTTTCAATGAATGAAACTTCTCGTATAGCTCCATCGCATAATCAGTCGGTAAAATCTGCTTGCGCAACTTTGCTTTTATATTTTTCCAAGTGCTGATTTTGTGCTTGCCCTATCTAGCACGCTGTTCTTCAACTCTCTTCCACCAGTGAAGCGCAACCCCCTTCAACTTAAGTTTCACAAACAACACCTTTCACTCCTCGGTCATGGGGTTCCACTCAAAGTAGTTTTCCAAACCAACTTCCCAATCTAAATAATCTTCTGCATGCAACTTCTTGAAGAAATCAGGAACGTCAATTTTGATTCCCCTACCATTTAACTCAAGTGCATGCACCAATCTAGCTCAGTTCAAGTGACTTCTGTGTTCAGCATCATGAAAGGGATTTTCCTTTTCTCCTTCCATGTCTTCATCCTCAAGACTACCTTCTGGTATGTCAAAAAGGTTGCAGCTGCCCTCTGAAATCTCCATACAGGCTTTCGCACGTTCTCGTCGCTGGAGTGTTTGCACAACTTGCGACAAATCTTCAATCCTACATCTCATCTCAGCCATCTCTATTTGATGCGCTTGATTTCCTCTTCCACCACGGCCCCTACCTTGTCCAACCATGTTGTAGACCTAGGGTTTTAAGCTCTGATACCAAGTTTGATGCAGCAAATACCAGAAAACAGTAAGAAACTGATGTAAAACTAAAGATAGAACATAAAAGAAAGAAGACTCGAGGGTTTCAACCCAAGAATGTCTCTAGAATCTGAGATTCAGTGATTGAGAGGTAAAAAACTGGCTGCAAAAGCTTACAAAAGAGTATTTATACTAGGGTTATAGTAGCCCTAGCATCCTAGCCCTTGATTGCAAAACAAACCCTTTAATCCTAGCCTTCCAAAATAATTAAAAAGTCACATGTTAGTCACAACTTTTTAAATAGACTAGAAACTTTACTTATGTCTATAGGACTAACGTAAGACATAGAACAACTCAAAATCCTAAAAGATAAACTAAAAATAAAATCTAATCAAGACTCAAATAAAGTGACCTAGCGGGCCCACTTGGCCTTGGTAAGCATGACGTATGCTCTTGCATCACAGAGTGCCCACATCCTCACCTGGATGATCGTAATCTGCGACTTAGTTGCACCCCCATGCCCGTGCACGTCTGGTTTCCTCTTCTATCCAAGAAAAAAACAAACAAAGGGAAATGCATGAGTACGTGGGCAATTAAAATTCAATAGTCGATGCAATCAATGGAAATTCAAGTACAAGTTTCAAAGTTGAGGCATCCTATAGTCGATTCAATTGCAAGTTTCAAAGTCTAGGCATCCTACAGTCGATTCAATTACAAGTTTCAAAGTCGAGGCATTCTACAGTCAATTCAAGTACAAGTTTTGAAGTCGAGGCATTCTACAGTCGATTCAAGTTCAAATTCAAAGTCGAGGCATCGTTAGTTGATTCAATCTAATTCAAAATCGAGGCATCCCAAAGTCGATTCAAGTTCAAAGTAGAGGCATCCTATAGTCGGTTCAATTACAAGTTTCAAAGTCGAGGCATTCTATAGTCGATTCAAGTTCAAATTTCAAGTCAAGGCATCCTATCAGTCAATTCAAGTTCAAGTTTCAAAGTCGAGGCATTCTACATTCGATTTAAGTTCAAATTTCAAAGTCGAGGCATCCTAAGTCGATTCATGGCATCTTATGCCGATTCAGGTTCTAAGTATCAAGTCGAGCTCAAATTCAAGTACATTGATGGTTCAAGTCACGAATGGTGCAAGTTTGGTCGATTCAATTCAAGTCTGCTCAAATGCAACAATTCAAATGGAAGTAAATGTAAGTATTAAAAGTATACATCTATCCAAGTCGTTGAGAGGTGCGTCGCGGGGTCTCTCAACACAAGCTCGGAGTCGTAGTCATCCCGTTGTGGCACATAGTTGTTGAACCCTGACATAACCAACACGTGCGGCTCCGGTGGTGTGTAAGTCTCATGTACAAACTCTATGCACACCTGCGCCCGAGCTCGAGCCAACGCAACGGCCGTCTGCCGCACCCACCCCTCGTCAAGATGAGCCCTCTCTTCAGTCTCGGCCGCTCTAACAAGCTCCTTTTCCTCGGCCCTCGTCATCTCGGCCTCAGCCCGTAGCTGCTCTTCCCCCTGGGCCAACTTTATCGCCCTCTGCCGGTCCTCCCGAGCTGTCAGAACCGCTGCAACTACAGCCAGGCTCTCCCAAAGCAACTTGTCAAGCACCTCCTTGTCGACAAACTCTGCAAAGTCGCCCCATGTAATGGGCTTGTGCCCTGAGGACCCCACCGCCGGCCTAAACTCAACTCGCTCGCTCGACTGACACCTCCTTGGTCATCTCCTCCGTAACCACCAGAGCCTTACCCTTCACCGAATCCCTTGGCAGAGATGTCTCTCGAGCACCATTACCACTGCCATTGCTGGAGGCACCGCCAGAGCCATTGCTTGTGATCACGGTCGCCACTACAACGTCACTTGGGTTTAATTCCTCGATTAGTGGGCCCTTAGTTTCAGAACCCACTGGCGCACGCGCATCCCTGACTTGCGCGCGCTGATCGCCGTCAACACCAACCTCTTGTGATTGGCCACCGGTGTCATCCTTGCTACTTGTTGTCTCTGAACCTATGCTCGTGACGGCCTCCATCGCCGTCTGATCGTCTATTCGCGACTCCATGGTCATGCCCACATCTCTTGATCAATCACTTCCATTACTGCCACCTCCATTGTCGCCGCTGCCCTCTGCCATAGTGTATCGGTGTGGATTTTTGTTGTTTTTGGACAAGGAATTAAAGAAGAAGAAAAAGAGGGGAGTGAGACAGAGAGTTCAAGGGGGATAGGTGAGAGAATTTGAAATTGTCAGATGATGGTTTCTGTCGTCGAGGAGAAGAAAATGAGAAGAAAATGGTGTTGGGCTGGGTCCGGGCCAATTTTGAGTTGAAGTCTAAGACCTAGGCCAGCGCGCGCTTCTCCCTAACCCACGGGCGCGTGTCCTTTGGGCCCAAAGCCCAGTCAGTAGTTTGCCCCCAATTTCTCCCCAGTTGTAATCCATTTTGCCACTATCCATGCTATTTTCAAAGGTAATCACTCCTTTGGGTTAACACATTTCGTCCAACTCAATCAACAAGGGGCGACCCGTTCCGTCCAATCAACAAGCGGCGGTCCATTTCGTCCAATTCAATCAACAAGTGGTGGCCCGTTCCGTCCAACTCAATCAACAAGTGGCGGCTTGTTCTATCCAACTCAATCAACAAGCGATGGCCCATTCCACTCAATCAGCAAGCAACGACTCGCCCGTCCTATTCTACTCTTATCCCCAGTGACTGTCCACCCGTCCACATCAATTCATCAATCAGGTTTTTTAAGTTTACATGTTTACTTTTCAGTCTGTTTTGTTCTGGATGGCCTTGAGGGGTGTCTAGAAATTTTTGACGTTATTTGTATCAAGTCAATGGTGCTCCAAGAGTCGTCAAACAGGGACTACTGTAGACATCTCAATCTGGGTTTTCAAATTAGTTTACTTACGGTATTTGATTCCCCAATGATGAAATGGATCAGGAACACCCCGGGAATGTTAATGTGATTGAGCTTTGAGTGTTTGATCCCCTTTTAAGTCTAATCAAAACCTAAGCCAGAACCTGGCTTGCATGTGTTGGTTCACACCTAGCGCGTACTGGTCCATGTGCTAGGTGTTGGTCAACAGTCAAGGTTTGACTGTTGACCAGCACAGAGTGCTAGGACCAGTGCGCACAAGTCCATTACTTACACGTGCTAGTCAAAACCCCGTCCCATCACCTTTTCCCAGCCTATTTTTGCCATCCCATAGGGTCTTCTGGTCTTCTGAACAGTGCTTTGGGTCAGAGGGATGTTCCTTCTCTCACATACTCTTCTATCACCTTTTCCCTCCCATTTAATGAGAGGGAGACTTCCTTGCCAAGAGTGATCAACCATTGCATGGCTGGTGTAGTCCTGTCTCACCCCCATTGCCCTATATATACACCCCTCTCTCACACAAGTGGGGGTTGATCACGTTGTTCCCAAACTTTGTTGATCACATTGTTCAGGTAACCCTAAGGCATTCAAGCAAGCAACACACCACTCATTCTCGTCTAGCAACACCATCATCCATCAAACACCACCATCCAAGCCTCAACTCAAGCTCAATCACTCTTTCAAACCCAAAAACCAAAGGTATAATACCTACTGTTTTCCTGTTTTGATCCCTAAGGGGGGCTAGCAGGGCCATGGCTAGTAATCAATACCAAGTCTTGGCCCTAAAGCTGGCGACGTTTCAAAACTATATCTGTAGGGGACCGTGCGCGCCGGTCCATAAAACGCGCTCGCCACTCTGAGGCTGCGCGTGCAGGTCTTGTGCGGGGACTAGAATCCTGCTATTTCATGCTTCCATTTCTATATAGGCCACTGCAAGTATGTTAAAAATCAGCTTACTACTTTCTATGTTAGAAACTGCTAGCTGTATTTCAATATTCATATCTACCGCAATGGAATAGCCCTGGGATCTTTCTGGATATGTCCCAGAACTCAGATCATGCAAAATCAAGCACTAGTTTGATGGCTCAAACCTATGTGCGACAGTGGCCTACCCGGGCGCTCAGATTCATCCTTGACCAGTGGCTAGCCTTTACATGGGTAACTGGGCTTTGGCCATTGTTTATATCCATACACTGTTTATGGTGTGTTTGTTCTTTTAGTGGCTTTATAGCCCATTTAATGATCTGTAACTGTATATCTAACTGCTATTTGAACTGCGTGGTTTGTCCTGGGTGTGCACCGGTCCTTTTAAAGCCTAGAGGGTTGAAAGTAAAAGCCGTGGGTTTAAACCTATTGGTGCACGTAGGTCTAATCTACATGCAGTGACTTGATCAATGCATGCTGGTTTCTTCCTGTGCATGCCTCCAAACAGTGCCCTTCCAGTCTATTTAAATCTCACAGGAGTCTGCTTTCGTCGTATTTCTAACTGTTTCAATAAGTGAGCATGCCATCTACCACATCCTGCAAATCTGTTACAATTTTAATCCATTTAAACTGTTCTCCCACCCTAACTGGCTAAAAATCAATTAATGAAATAGAATCGCAAACATTTTACAAATGCTAGAGTAGAGACCGATCTCTGGATTGGGTGAGAGGAGTGCCTTAAAAACCCTTCCCCTCTTGTAACTTTGCTCCCGAACCTAAGATATCAAGGTGACGACAGACTAGTCTACAAGCCTTTTTCAAATCAAACAACGTAGAGCAGCGTTTCAAGTTCGGTTCCTTGGGTGGCGAACCTTCAAACCCAAATGGTGACTCTAAATTGAGCGTTTAACCATGCTCTAAAAAGGGGTGCACCCGTTTATCTCGTTCAATTTTCGGGGTGTGTGCCCACAAGAAGCAATGACTTGTACTTTTTGCTGTGTCTTTTCTAAAAATTCAAGCTCATGGTCTATGATACTGATAGCCAATCGCACTCGCAAAACTCTGTTGCCTGCTTTCTTTATTAGTTTAGGAATGCCGTGGTGTTATGAAAAATGTTTGAAAAAGCCTTGAAGCTTTTGTTGATTTCACCCTAGTGGGCAGCTTGACTCAAAGATAAAGAAAAATACAATGGGGACTCAAAAATGAATAGACTCGTGGGCAGCTTGACTCAAAGATAAAGAAAAATACAATGGGGACTCAAAAATGAATGGACTCAAAAAGGTTAACACTCCACCGAATGAAGGCTCCTACATTGACCTTGAGTTTGCTTTAGACAAGGATGCCAATGCTCTTTGGTTTGGCGGTGTTAACCTAGACTATGACTCAACTGAGGGGACGAGGGACTCAAAAGACACGAAAGAATAATGAAGAAGGGACGCCTATTTCTCTCGTTTGCTCATTTCATTATGCCATGGATTATTTAATGTTCCTTATTTCCTTCATGCCCCTAGAACATCATTGTCTCAGAATAAATTGGCAGCTATGCACCTAGCATTGAACTCCGAGTGATAAGAACTTCCTTTTGCAAATCTATATTATCTCTCAACCATGCTATTTAATTTGCTCAAATTGGTATCATGCTCTAAAAACATAAGGAAACACTTGCTAACTCTCACTCAAGCCAACATAAATCCTTCATCGATTATCCTTGGAATTCAAACTCAACCAAATGCCCCTTGCCTTCGGGCAAACGCTTCGTAGGAGATATGCCCCTAGTGTCTCCAATCGATTCAATACCCCTTTTGCATGAGTAGCTCTTAAAATGCCCCTAGTATGAACAAACTGAATGCGTTACTGAACTTGGAATTGTCGGATCCCATGGTGGGATTGCCTATGTATCTTAAGAAGAGAATCATGCCGTAACATAGTTCGAATTAGGTTCTCTCGGGTATTTTACTCACTTTTTTTTCTTTCTCTCTTTTTTTTTTTTGCTTTTTTTGTCCTCTAATTTTCAGCTAGACCACCCTTGCAGGTTTTCAATCAAGCGAGCACTTTTCTTTCTTTCAACCCTAACTTTTGCCTAGGCTGTCCTTTTGGGTTTTCAATCTAGCGAGCTTCTCTCGAGGGTAATATTTGTCAAACTGTCCAAGTAAGTTAACTCAGCAAACTCATTTCCATCCAAATCTGCCAAATGTGTAGCTCACGCACTTAAGATCTTCCAAATGGGGCTGAAATTTCTCTCTGGGATCAGATACTAACCCCTTAATTTCTTTCCAAAACCATGTCTCTTTCTTTCAGGTTTTGAGGCCGTCCCTTCTTGTTGAGTGCCTTAGTGACTCTCTTTTGATAAACTTGAGTATGGTATATAAGGCTTGGAGCCATTCTCGTCCATTAATGCTAGCTCTTCGTATCTCTCTTGCAACCAATATGCCATGGTCACTCTTTGCTCCATTATGACTCATAGTGAGGGGATCTTCACATGGATGGGAAGTACAACCTCCATTTGGTGTGGGTGACTGACAAATATAAGATCACAGGCTTCCCTTCTCGAGGTGGAGATAACATAGGCGAGTCCTAGAGATACTCCTTAATCCAAAAATGGCTACATTGCACTTTTCACTCCAATTGAACTTAACTCCCTTCTTCAACAACTTGAACAGAGTCTTACAAGTGATTGTCAACTTAGAGATGAACCGACTTATGTATTGTACCTTTCCTAGGAAGCTCCTCACCTCCTTCTCAGTCCTAGGTGAGGGCATTTCCAGGATTGTTTTAATCTTGGTGGGGTCCACCTCTATTCCTCTTTGGGTAATCATGAATCCCAACAACTTTCCTATCGTCACACCAGGCGTACATTTTTAGGGGGTTAAGCCTCATCTTATATTTTTTTTAGCCTTTCGAATCATCTCTTGAATGCGGGAGAATGACTTGCCCGATCTTTCATTTTGACAATCATATCATCTATGTACATTTTTGCCCTTGGGACTAGCCTTGTACAAATCTCGAAAGTTCATGCATACCCTAAGGCGCCCATCTTTCTCAGGCACTAGGACTATATTGGCCACCCACTGAGGGTACTTTGTTACCATAAAAAATCTGGCATTGATCTACTTTGTAATCTCTTCTTTGATCTTCAACAATCAGTCAGGCTTAATCCTACGGAGCTTCTGCTTTACGGGCATAGCGTCAGGGTAAAGAGGTATATGGTGTTAGGCTATCTCAGGATCTATTCAAGGAATGTCTTTGTAATACCAAACAAATACGTCCTTGTATTCTTTAAGCAGATCTACCAATTCTTTGCGTTCTTCAAGCGATAGGGGAGAGCCATTCCGAACTAGCTTAGGGTTCTTCTCATCATCTAGATTCAAAATGATCATTTCATCCACTATGGGCTTAGCTTTCCTCTCTTCCTCTGATTCAATCATTTCCCCAAGGGCTTTAGGAATTTCCTCTTTGTATTCTACAAGATTATCAGAATCCACACAACTAATCTTAGGCACAATGATATAAGCAAACTCAGCATCTATTTTATTAATATTGAAAGCAATAGGGACTACATTAGACTTAAATTTAAAAATAAAAAGATATGCTGGCTTAACTAATGACCCGATCCAAACAGACACTGCTGACCCTGACTCACTACTGGACTGACTCAACTTGTTGTTGCTCTTCCTCCTCCTCCTACTACTACTACTAGACTTAGAGTCAGAATTAGATGACTCAAATGACTTGACTTCCACTAGAGCTTCCTCAAAATTCCAGCTACTAAGCATCCCAACTGCATTCCGCATTCTTGAATATACTTGAAAAACTCTACCTCGACATCCTGGCTTGTCAGCATCATATCATCATCTATTGAGCGCTCAAAATTGGTGAATAGAAATCTCATAGCAGTTGTATCCATCAAGTCTACCCAATCTTCGGGTCAGGATAGTGTAGGGAGGTATTCCCGAACAGGCAAAAATAATACCCGCAAATGTGGTATGTGGGACCATGGTTTGATTAAGACAGGATAAGTCGCTGTGCAATACGGTGATCGACAATGATGACCGGCGACATGAGAAGTTGTTAGACCAAGAGATTGATATAGGTGTAGTGACATGAGAAGTCACTTGTCCAAAGTAGTCTGCTCGGCAACGAGAGGGCCGAACAGAAGGAGAGCTCCTGAGAAGATATTGGTCCAAGTAGTTGATAAAGGACCAATTACATATGAAGTGACTGGTCTAGATAGTCTGTTCAGCGATGAGATAGCCGAACAAAGGAAAGAACTCTAATCAAGTGTTAGAGCAGAGGGAATACTCTAGGAGATTCTAGGACAATGGTGTTCCGTATAGGAATGGGATCCCGAGAATATAGGAATCCAGGAAAGATACCCAATGGGAATGGGAAGTTCGGCCTATTATGGAAAAGAGTCCTAAAAGGACTGAGGTAATAAACTGATAAGGGAACGAGAATCCAAGATATCTTGGGTTTCTTATACGAGATAGGAATCCTAGGGCAACAGGGATGCTTGGGCAGCAAGCATCTATGAATCTATAAATACGAAGTTAACCTAAAGGTAAAAGGTACGCAATACCTTGCACTCATATTAATTTCCTACTGATAATTAGGGTTTTTTTTGCTAGTTCGTGATACTAACTTAGGCATCGAAGGGCCTTTGCCACGAGAGGCAAAGGTGCGCTCACCCTTTATCTGTTTTGCAGATTAGGGTACCGACGACGAACTAGGGTTCCAGTGAAGAGGTACAAGTAGCTGTTACAATCTAGTGCTGTTTTGAGCACCAAATATTTTCATCCCCCTACAATTGGCGCCATCTGTGGGGAACAATAGAGTTTTTTTTAAAATACGATCATTGTGGAAGAAAATCCAACAACACCGCTCGATCCAAAGAATCTGCTAGATGGAGGAGGAAATAAATTTCCACCAGGGGCTCCGAGAAAGCCCGAATGCAGACATAGGAGGACCACGAGTAGGGGCCACCATCTTACAGATCATAACAACTCCAGGAGCAGGGAGGGAAGGACAGCCTCAAGGTCCACAAGAAGGAGTAAATCCCACCGAAGGGAAGAGTCGGTTGCACACTCAAAAAGTGTGCACTACAACGAAGATGTCCTCGATAAAAAGAGGTAGGAAATCGATAAAAAGAGGCAGGAAATCAACGAGTATGCCCGTTTGATCAAAAAATGAGAGCACGAGATCTGGGAGTTAGAGAGGATTCGAGAACACCTGGAGGACTCTAGACTTTCACGGAGAAATTCCAGGGGAGACAGGTATGATATGGTGAAATACAGAAAGGCTTCTTCACGAGGAAGAAGGAGCAGGAGCAGAAGTCCCACCCCGAGGCGACATAGAGCTTCTCCACGAGAAGGGAGGAGCAGGAGTAAGAACCGAACACTGAAACGGTGAAGGGCTTCTTCAAGAAGAAGGAGGAGCAGGGGCCAAAGTTCTACCCCTGAGGAGCAATGGACCAGAAAACATCATAGGGACAAGTACGAGAGACCTGATTCAGATTGGGAAAAGACTAGACCCGACAAGATAAAGGGACAAGAAGATGAAACCATGACTGCACGAGAAGCAGCACGGAAGGCACTCAGGAATAGTGCATCCTCCCCCTTTGGAAGAAAGTTACAGGAGGCTAATTTGCCGAGCAGAGTGAAACACGGAACATTCATCCTCTACGAGATAGATGCTGATCCTGTGGCACATATACAGCACTATCAGTAGGCGATGTTTATGCATGAAGGGGATGATGCAATTATGTGCAAGATGGTCCCATCGAGTTTGGGGAAGGTAGCTTTGTCCTGGTTCCATAAATTGGGTCTGCGCTCCATTCGAACATGGGTGCAGTTGGCCGAAGAATTCACTACTCGGTTCTTGATGAGCAGAAGAGCTCCAAAAACTTTTGAGAGCCTCTCCTTTATGAAGCAAGGAGAGGATGAGCCGATCAGGAACTATGCGAAGAAGTATTGGGAGACTTTCAACGAGATTGAAGGTTGCAGTGAGGAGTACGCAATAGCCATGTTCAAGACCGGATTGCCTGTTCGGGGGGAGCTGGGTAAATCTTTGAACATGAGTCCAATAGGAACACTGGCAAAGTTAATGGAATGGATAGAGCAGCACGCCAAGAACGAGGATGACATACTCCGGAAAGACGGCAAGGTGGTTGCCGAGCAAGTTAAGGGGCCTGCGAAGAAAGCAGATAAGCCAGAGCCCAAAACTTACTGAGAGAGGAAAGACTATGGGCAGGCTAAGAAAGAGCCATACAAGGATAAGCAAGCTCTTGATCCCAAATCTTTCTTTTCTATTACTATAGTTTGGAAAGAGCCCATTTATAGGATTCTTTATCGAATAAAGAATCAGCCTTACTTCAAATGGCCCCCAAGTCTAGGTGGAGATAAAAATACAAAACGCGCTACGAATCAGCACTGCAGCTACCACAAGGATTGGGGCCATATGACTGAAGACTGTGAGATGTTTAAAAGGCACCTTGATGATCTGGTCTCTCGGGCTATCTCGAGGAATTCATTCAGGAAGACCCCAAAGATAAGGGGCAAGCCATGGAGATGGATTACGAGCAGAATCCTAAAGGAATCCATATGATACATGGATTGTCCACGCCTTATACGAGGAATGAGGTTAGACTGCTCCAAAGACAAGTCAAACATGACCAGCATGTTATGTGGTTGGGAAAAAAGAGAGGGCGAGAAAACGACACATGCAACGAAGGCATAGTTTTTACGGACGAGGATCTGGGAGAAGTTCAAGTACCCCATAACGATGCTCTGGTCATAACCCTACGAATTGGAGAGTATGACATTGAGAGGATCCTGGTGGATTCAGGGAGTTGTACAGAGGTTCTCTATTATGATGCCTTTAAGAAGTTGGGACTAGCGCAGACATATTTAGAGCAATCAATGACACCCTTGGTTGGGTTTGGTGCAGGAGCAGTTTGGCCCCTTGGAAAAGTGACACTACCTATTCGGGCAGGGTCCGTAGTACTAAGGACTGACTTTCTAGTTGTAGATGTTCCTTCCTCCTATAATGCAATTATAGGGAGGACTTGGTTACATAAGATGAGAGCAGTTTCCTCGACTTATCACCGGATGGTAAAATTTTCTGGATCCAATGGGATTGAAAAGATCAAGGGTAACCAGAAGGTGGCTCAACAGTGCTTGATTTCCATTGTCAATAAAATTTAAAAGGCCTACCAGGTTCATACAGTAGAAGTACTAGATCAACCCACTATTGAGGATGTTGGGAGAAGTCCAGTAAAAAAAGTGGTTGAAGCCCTAAGGAAAATACAGATCAACGATACTGATCCTGAAAGGTATTTTCTGATTGGGGAATCACTATCGGCCGAGACAGAAGCCGAATTGGTGGGTTACTTGAAAGAACATGTTGATGTGTTTGCATGGGTACCAGAGGAGATGCCCGGAGTAGATGCAGATGTAATCTGCCACCATTTAAACGTAGATCCTCAGCATAAGCCTGTGATTCAGAAAAAGCGAAGGGCAGCCGTACAGCATGTAGATGGTGTTATCGAAGAGGTCGATCGTTTGTTAGAAGCTAAAGCAATATGAGAGGTCTACTATCCAGAGTGGCTATCTAACACTGTAGTAGTAAAAAAGAAGAACGAAAAATGACGTGTCTGTGTAGATTTCACAGACTTAAAAAAGGCATGTCCAAAAGATAGCTTCCCTCTTCCCAGAATTGACCAGTTGGTTGATACAACTGCTGGATATGAGCAGATGAGTTTTCTCGACGCGTATCGAGGATATCATTAGATTGCTATGTTTGGGCCTGATCAGGAGAAGACTTCTTTCATTACACCACGAGGGTTGTATTGTTATAGTGTCATGCCCTTTGGACTGAGGAACGCAGGGGCAACATATCAAAGGCTGGTAACCATCATGTTCAAAAATTTCCTTGACAAGACTATGGAGGTTTACATATACGATATGGTGGTAAAAAGTAAGACCAGACAAGGACACATAGCAGATTTAAAAGAGGCCTATGAAATCCTACGAAAGTACAAACTAAAGCTTAACGCCTCGAAGTGTGCATTTGGAGTTGGTTCTAGGAAGTTCTTGGGCCATCTCGTAACCATAAGAGGGATTGAGGCAAACCCTGATCAAATACTAGCCTTACAGAGGCTACAGAGTCCTAGGACAACGAAGGAAGTCCAAAGGCTAATTGGAATGGCTGCAGCCCTCAACAGATTCATTAGCCGGTCTAGCAACAAATGTAGGTCCTTTTTCCAATTATTAAAGAAAAGGGAAGGATTTGAATGGGGAGCAGATTGTGAACAAGCTTTTCAGGACTTAAAGAAATATTTGGCTTTCGCCCCCCTCCTGTCAACCCCAGAACCAGGTGAGTCTCTAGTTTTATACTTGGCAGTTTCTGAACATGCTGTTAGTGCGGTTTTGTTAAGGGACAAGGGATCCAAACAAATCCCAGTATATTATGCGAGTAAAACGTTGCTGGACGCAGAAACGAGATATCTGCCCCTTGAGAAATTGGTCCTGGCGTTAAGGTTAGCAACAAGAAAATTGCCCCATTATTTCCAGAGCCATAGGGTTGTGGTTTACACAGAGTTTCCATTGAAATCACTGCTACGAAAGGCAGACCTTTCAGGAAGAATCTCAATTTGGTTTGTTGAGTTAAGCCAATATGACATTGACTATCAGCCGCACACGACAATCAAAGGCCAAGTTTTGGCTGATTTTGTGGCGAAGTTCTCACCAGTGATAGTACCCTTACCTCCTACGAGAAAGGAGCAGATGACTGGACCACCATCCAAAAAGAGAAGGCCCCAGCCGAACAGGATCCCTTGGAATGGAAATTATTTGTTGACGGATCAGCATGTAATACTGGTTCAGGAATCGGGGTTGTGCTTTTTCCTCCTGAAGGAGTAATGTTGGAGCTATTTGTTCGGCTTGGTCTCAGTGCATCAAATAACGTAGCAGAGTACGAGGCACTCTTAGCTGGGTTAAGGAGTGCAAAAACCTTGAAGGTGGCAAGAATTAGGGTATATTGTGATTCGCAACTTGTGGTGAATCAACAATCCGGGGAGTACGAAGCCCGGAGTGAGAAGATGGCTGCATATGTGGAAGCAGCCAAGGATCTGCTTGATACTTTCGAAAAGGTATACATCGAGCAGATAAGCTCTGGATAGAATGCCCATGCAGATTCACTAGCCTGGTTGGCTGCAGCTGTACCAACAGAGCTTAAGAGAAAGGTGGCCGTAGACTATCTTAGTGAGCCTAGCATTGGAAGAAGTGTGGAGTTGGTCTTGGACGTGAGCCAAGGACCAAGTTGGATGGATCCGATTGTGGAGTTTTTTCGAGATGAAACACTCCCCTTTGATAAAAAGGAGACTCACAAAATAAAAACCAAGTCTGCACGGTTTTGGCTGTCACCAGAAGGAAAGCTTTACAAAAAATCCTTCACCGGGCCATAGTTACTTTGTGTGCACACCGAGATGGTGCAGAAATTCCTTCACGAAATCCATAAAGGGACATGTGGAAGCCACGTTAGGGGCAAGTTTATTGCCCACCAGCAATTACCCAAGGTTATTGGTGGCCTCATATGCAGGAAGATGCAAAGGTGTATGTGAAAATTGTGAGAAGTGTGTAGACACCCCAATCTGGGCTTCCAGATTAGTTTACTTACGGTTTTTGATTCCCCGATGATGAAATGGATCAAGAACACCCTGGGAATGATAGCGTGTTTGAGCTTTAAGTGTTTACAAAACCTTGAACCTAACCTAGCCTAAGCCACTTCAAAAAACCAAAAAACTCCGCTGATGCGCGCCAGGGCGCACCATCCCGCGCCAAGGCGCAACCATCGCGCGCCGGGGCGCACCATCGCGCGACGGACTGAAACCAGCGGCGATGGTCAAACTACCAGGTGGTGGTCAACAGTCAAAGCTTGATCGTTGACCATCGCGTGCCAGATTGACTCCATCGCGCGATGGTCAAAGCTGTCCCCATCACCTTTATCAGCTGGGATGCTTAGCCACCAAGCAAACCTCAGCCAGCCTCGTGGTCTGGCTGAGCTCCTCTCATTGCACCGACCAGATTTATCACCATCCATCCCTATAAATACCCCCATTCTTCTTCCATTGAAAGGGTTCAAAAAAATTGATACATGAAGGGCTAGAAGATCCATACACCTTGGGTTCCAAAAATTGAAAGGCTAAGCACAAGCTCTAGTGCTTTTCTTCCAAACTCACAATCCTCTATTTTCACACTTCAACCATCCAAGAACAAAGCTTGTTCTTTGCTTCTACCACTCAAACTCCTCAATCAAGCCTTCAAACATCAAAGTTCAAACACCTTTCAAACTCAAAACCGAAGGTATAGCTTATCTTTGTTCTGTTTTCTGTTCTGATCCCTGAGGGGGGCCGGCAGGGCCAAGCCTTGTAATCAATACCAGTTCTGGTCCTAAAGCTGGCAAGGTTTCAAAAACCGTCATGGTAGGAACCAGCGCGCGATGGTCCCACTCCCTCGCGCGACACTCCGGTGCTGCACGCGATGGACCACGTGGGAATTGGTGTCCTACTATTTTGTGCTTTATTTTGTGTATAGATCACTCTGTTGAGCATGTTAATAACCAGTTTACTGCTTTCCTTTGTTAGAAATTGCTAGCCATAGTTCAATTTGCATGTCTTCTGTTTTGGAGTACCCCTGGGATCATTCTGGACCTGTCCCAGAGCCCAAAAATGTGTAAACCAAACACTGGTCCGCGCCAGAGCGCACCATCGCGCGCCAGACTGGCTCCATCGCGCGACATTGCGCCAGGGCGCACCATCGCGCGCCAGACTCACTCTGTCGCGCGACAGAGCGCCAGG
The DNA here is from genome assembly GCF_030253575.1 of Rhododendron vialii. Classification (NCBI taxonomy): domain Eukaryota; kingdom Viridiplantae; phylum Streptophyta; class Magnoliopsida; order Ericales; family Ericaceae; genus Rhododendron; species Rhododendron vialii. The sequence continues at coordinate 26,207,585 of NC_080561.1, forward strand.
GCGCATCCTCGCGCGCCAGACTGGCTCTGTCGCGCGATAGTATGCCTCTGACCAGTGACTGGCCTTGCACGGGTAGCTTAGTTTTAGGTCATTATTTTGTCCCCACACTGTTTATGGGGTGTTTTATTAATTTATAGGGCCTTACAACCTTTAAATTGTATATTATGCTGCTATATGAACTGCGTGGTTTGTCCTGGGTGGGCACTGGTCCTTCCAGAGCCTAGATAGTTTGAGAATAAGAGCTGTGGGTTTGAGCTCACCGGCGCGCGCGTGTCTTGGAGTTGTGCGCGCAGGAGTGAACAGCATGCAGTGACTTGTTCAGTACATGCCGGTTTCTTCCTGCGCACGTCACTCCAAAACAGGGGCCTCCCAGTTTGTTTAAACTCCCACACCAATCTGTTCTCATCCTATACTAACTGCTCATGCATGCTATCCATCACATCCTGCAAACATGTTACAGTTTTAAATCCCCGATTAACTGTTCCCCTACCCTAATTGGCTGAAAATTGATTAATCAAACAGAATTGCAAACAAACATCTTTTGCAAATGCCTAAGTAGAGACCGACCTCCGGATTGGGCGAGAGGGGTGCCATAAAACCCTTCCCCTCTCGTAACCTGGCTCCCGAACCCAGATATGGTTATGACGGACTGGTTCCTTAACTTTTTCAAATCAATCAGCGCGGCAAGTGCTTCGAAATACGGTTCCTTGGGTGTCGGACCTTTAAACCCGAGTGACGACTCTGTCTTTCGCGAGCGCTAGCTTCCCCGCTCGCGATCCCTCGACCCGGGCCCCTCGCGTTTCGGAATCCGGAAAATCCGAAGGGCACGCTGCCCACAAAGTGTCAGAAAACAATGATTCGAACACCGGCAGAAGATTTAGGGCCATTGACGAGTCCTTGGCCGTTTGCTCAATGGGGAATGGACATCGTAGGTCCACTCCACCAGGCAACTAGCAACAAGAAATTTCTGTTGGTAGCAACGGACTATTTCACCAAATGGATTGAGGCAGAACCATTAGCCAAAATCATCGAACCTATGATAGAAAGGTTGGTGTGGAAGAGCATTACTGCTCGGTTTGGGGTCCCTTATTCATTGATTATAAATAACGGGTCCCAATTTCAAAAGAAGTTTAAGGCTTTCTGTGCCCAATATGGCATAAGAAACTATTATTCGACTCCAGCTTACCCTCAGAGTAATGGGCAAGCAGAAGCATCCAATAAAACCATTCTTGATGGGATCAAGAAAAGGTTGGATAAAGCAAAGGGAAAGTGGCCCGATGAGTTGCCCCTGGTCTTGTGGGCTCACTGAACAACTCCTAAGAGGTCTACGGGAGAGACCCTCTATTCATTGGCATATGGTACAGAGGCAGTTATACCATTGGAAGTCGCTCTGCCGACCAATAGGACCATTTTTGTTGAAAGTGGAGACAATGACAGAGCCCTGGAGATTGAGTTGGATCTAGCCGAGGAACAGAGGGAGAGAGCTCTGGTTCATTTGGCCTCGTACCAAGAGCAGCTGATGAAAAGCTACAACAAAAATGTCCACCCACGAGAATTTGGTATTGGGGACCTTGTGCTTCATAAGGTGCTCGGCAATACCAAGGTGGCCAACGAGGGCAAGTTGGGGGCCAATTGGGAAGGCCCATATCGGGTAACTGAGATTGTAGGCATATGGGCTTATAGATTGGCAGATCTGGACAGAAACCCAGTGCCAAGGCCTTGGAATGTTCACAATCTAAAAAAATTCTTTGTTTAAAAGAATTGTCTTATTTCTTTTTTAGGACGCACTACGTGATTGTGTGGGAGTTATGAATAAAACTCCTTTGTGTTTTTTTACAAAGGGGTACGAATAACGCCCCCTTGAGTTCGAAGGATTATGAATAAAATCATCTCTTTGCAATATATCAGTTTTCCAAAAATTTTGTTTCCCATTCTACCTATTTCGAGTTCTTTTTTCTGTAAATACGAACTTCGGACTTATTTTCCTTTTTTCGTATTGGGGCGCGGAAAATAGGCATGATTGCTTATGTATGTACGAATACACGTATCATGTGGCTAAGTATGAGAAACTTAGATTTCACACAAGCTTAAATTCTGCTTAGGCTTCTGTCTAAAGTATGAGAAACTTTAAATTAGACTAAGTACGAGAAACTTAGATTTGCATACACACATATGCACAGGATTGCTAAGTACTACAAACACTTAACTTTCTGTTTAAGTATGAGACACTTACAAGCAAGTATGAAATAAATGCTTCTTCTCTAGGTATGAAATACTTGGCTACAAAACATAATGAGCATATGTTCAGGAGTAACTAACTAAGTATGAAAACAATTGGGCACAAACATAATGAGATATGTCTGGTAAATTAGACTAAGTATGAGAACTTAGATAACACTCATGCATACAGACAATTGCATTTGAAGTATACGAAATATCGATAGAGATGGTATGAAGTATCAGGCAACATTTCAAAAACAAGAGTTTGTGGCCATGAGGGGCCGAGCAACACATACTGTCATGTCACAAGGTGTCGAATACCTGTGTTATCAAAATATTACCAAAAGTTTCTACTGCTGCCACGTAGGGCTACGGACAACGATCATGCCGGATCTGCAAATCGTTCTAAAAACATGTTTAGAAGAATACTTACTTATCAATCCAGATTCTGGACCTCTGGAGGAGTTTCATTCGAAATCTCTGTACTAACTTCAGTAATGGAACCACCTCCAGCTGCATTCTCCTCCGGATTGATAGGTTCATTAATTATTTCTCGGACAGGTGATTGACTGGCATGAGCAGCATGAGTGCCGGTTGGTGTATCTTCTTCAGCATCAGCAAACACTTCAATCTGTTGTTCAATATCATCCTCTGGATGCTCCACTGGTTCATGAATGCTGTGAGTACGGGTGCTCGGCAGATCATTGTCCTCTCAGAGGGGAGAATCTTCAGCAACCCCCACCTTTGTCAAGCATGCCTCCCAGCACACATCCCAAATCTGATCTTGGATGGCAGGCATCTGGTCCACGTAGCTAGCTGTCGCAGTATCAAAACCCTTTTGATACCCTTCTTCGAAAGCTGTCTTCTTTGTACTATCAATCTCTGCTAATGCTTGGCTAAGGCTGTCCTCGGCCGTCTTAAGTTTGCTCTTTGTACCATCAAGCTCTATTTTTGCTTTGTCTCTTTCTCTTTCAAGTCTCGTGATTGTTTACAACAACCTGGTGTTATCTCTCAAAAGCCAGTTGCGTTCTGGCTCAATCTCTTGAAATTTCTGGCCCAGCATCACCATCTTTTGAATGAACTGAGAGGGTACCAAGTATGAAACAACGGAGTTAATAATGAAATATAGTACGAAAAATGTTGTAACTTTATCAAAGACACGATTTTCTTTACCTTAATACCACTAATAAGACCAGTGGCTACAAACCGATCAGGCGAGGATCCAGATTCTTTTTGCATGTCCACTGGAAGCAGCAGCCCCTGTGCAAGTGCGAAAGCTATTTTTGAGGAACTAGCACTGTTCCCAACGTAAACGGGACGGTCTCCCCTAATGAGAGGGGGAGCCCACGTTTGGGGAAGTACTTGCATGGTTGGAGATTAGGGGTGACAAGTATCTGTATCAGCCTGTGCGGCAGTACCTGTTTGGTCTTTGGCTCTAGGATGCTTGTCTCGGTGGGCATCACTGACATCGAGAACAGTGTCTGCTCCCCGTGGAGACGAAGATGAATGGACAGAGCCCCCTCTGTTATGACGAGGTGCAGGGGGAGCATGCCCGATTGATGATACCCGGCCAGAGCCGTGACCTCGAACAGAAACTGTAAGAAGTGAACTAAGGTTCACCGGTTGGTAAAACATATTACGTGAGGGGGGTGGAGAAGGTGAGTACCCAGATGACGACGATTGGCTGGTATCATGATTGGGAGCTGACTGTTCGGGGTGTAGTCGAGGAATGACCTGTCTACGAGAGGATCTTTTAAGCACCATGCGCGGCAGGGTGACACCTTCAGACATTGGAATTTCACCAAGCTGTCCGGCAATTGTCACTCCAGCATTGGATCTTGAGTTCTTTGGCTGGGGAGTAGTCGAAGTTGAGGTAGCGCTGGTACTTGGATTGGCAAGCCTTCTGTTAATGAAGCCTTTGTAGGCGGGATCGTAGCCCAAAAGAACATTCGCGTCACGACCACGACCAGCTGTCAATGTTCCAGGTTCTCCTGTGTACTTGAGAACCCTATTGATTTCTGTTGTTCGGACGTAGCTAGGTTTACGTCTTGGACGTTTGTTAGCATTATCCGCTGCAGAATTAAAATGCAAACATGAATTAGAAACATAAAGAAGCTATGAGAAAGTAGTAAACGAGAATTAAGAAGCGAATTAGGAGCATACGTGGGTAGCCCTATACGTGGGGGCAATGGTAACCCACCACTTGGCCGTCTTCCCCCATTGGCTCGAAGGCTCCAATGACATAGAGGAAGTCCATTTCATGATCACGAGCAGAATCAGGCAAGTTAAGCACGATACGCTTTTCTGCTTTCCTTACTTTGAAGTAGTAGGTATTGTATTCGGGGTTTAGCACGATACTATACGACCATTGGATGTCCCAGATTCCTAGTTGGGTCCCTAAGATCCTATTTACGGACACAACCCCCATCACTAATCTGAAGAAGTTAGTGGAAACTTGCATGGGCGAAAGGCGGTACCAGTTTAACACATGACGAAGTAATGGATCGAGGGGAAAGCGAACCCCACCCTCAACAATAGCTACGATAGGGATGCACATCCTATCCCATGAACCAGCGTCCTTATCTGCTCCTAATGGGGCAAGTTCTAACCCTACATTTTTAGGAATACTATACTCTGTTCTAAAGGCCGCCATGGCTGCGGGGGTATCGCAAAGCTTCCTAAATTTACCAGGCTTGAGGCCATTATTATCCTCATCCGCCATGAATAAAAGAAGCAATCAACAAAATGAAGAAAATTTGGAAATGGGTATAAATGAAACCCTAAGAATGAAATGCGAGAAGGGAATAAGGATCTTACGATGCTTGTTGCAGTGGTGGTTGGAGGTGCAAATGAAAGCTTCAGACGGCGGGAATGGTTGAAAGAGAAGAGAACGCTCGCCTGGTTTCAGAGAGAAAAAGATGAGATTCGAGTTTTGGGTGAAAAACCCAAAAAAGTTCCTTTTTTGGAGTTTAAAGGTGAGAGACGGAGACGAAACGTCTCCTCTCACATCATTACTTAAAAGGTAACGTGAAACAGGGATTGAACGGATGCCGTTCTGACACCGTTTAAACAGAACGTCAGACGAAATTTAATGCAAAGTGTACGAAACACACCACATGAGGTCATTACCTCGAGAAAAGTAATGACCAAGCTGCCAAAAAATATCAATAGCTTTACCAATTACCCCTGAACAGTGGCAAAAGGAAAAGCTGGGGAGCAATTGTAGGGAGGTATTCCCGAACATGCAAAAATAATACCCGAACATGTGGTACGTGGCACCATGGTTTAATTAAGACAGGATAAGTCGCTGGGCAATACGGTGATCGGCAATGATGACCGGCGACATGAGAAGTTGTTGGGCCAAGAGATTGATATAGGTGCAGTGACATGAGAAGTCACTGGTCCAAAGTAGTCTGTTCGGCAACGAGAGGGCCGAACAGAAGGAGAGCTCCTGAGAAGATATTGGTCCAAGTAGTTGATAAAGGACCAGTTACATATGAAGTGATTGGTCCAGGCAATCTGTTCGGCAATGAGATAGCCAAACAAAGGAAAGAACTCTAATCAAGTGTTAGAGCAGAGGGAATACTTTAAGAGATTCCAGGACAGTGGTGTTTCGTAAAGGAATGGGATTCTGAGAATATAGGAATCCAGGAAAGATACCCAACGGGAATGGGAAGTTCGGCCTATTATGGAAAAGAGTCCTAAAAGGACTGAGGTAATAAACTGATAAGGGAATGATAATCCAAGATATCTTGGGTTTCCTATACGAGATAGGAAGCCTAGGACAACAGGGATGCTTGGGGAGCAAGCATTTATGAATCTATAAATACAAAGTTAACCTAAAGGTAAAAGGTACGCAATACGTTGCACTCATATTAATTTCCTACTGATAATTAGGATTTTTCTGCTAGTACGTGATACTAACTTAGGCATCGGAGGGCCTTTGCCACGAGAGGCAAAGGTGCGCTCACCCCTTGTCTGTTTTGCAGATTAGGGTACCGACGACGAACTAGGGTTCCGGTGAAGAGGTACGAGTAGCTGTTACAATCTAGTGCTGTTCTGAGCACCAATTGTTTTCATCCCCCTACAGGTAGTAGGTATCGTTTGGGGTTTGGGACTGTTGCAGGCAATTAAAAGCTTTTATGGCAATCGGGGTGCAAACGATAGGTTGTTCAAGCATGTGGCTTATTGGCACTTGGTGGATATATGGAGCAGTATAGATAGAGATGAAATCAGGGTCCAGGAAATTTATGGTCTAGGAAAGCAAGGGATCCTCGGATTCTGCTTTGGATTGACCACGTATCAGCTCTTTGAATTCCTTCTCATCTTGGATGAGTGTTTCGTCCTCATTCTCTTTTCTTTCCATCTCTCTCAGTACCCATTCTAGCACATCTTCACTGGTTAAAGCGGATAAGGTAAAGGGTTCAGCTTCAGGGTTTGTAACAGGAGAAATCAAGGTATTGGAATCAAAGTTGTCAAAATCGGTTTGGATAAAGTTGATATAATTTGAATGGCTGAGGTTATGGTTGGGTAACGAATCTGTAATGATGTTGGGTTTGCTAGCAGATGGAGGTGAGGTTTTCCCTGCGTCAATGAGATCTTGGATTTCAAAGCGAAGGCGCATGCACTTGTCAGTTAGGTGTCCATAGGATTGGTGATATGCAGAATACTGAGAAGGGTCGTATGTGGGCAGCAATGGGTTTGGAGCTGGCATGGGTGCAAGTGGTATGAGATGTCCGGCTTTCACCAATTTTTCTAAGCTTCAGACAATGACATCTTACATCTTACCCAAGGAAGTAAATTGCCATCTTGGTTTTATGATCCTCGGATTCTGGAGGACCTATGTATCTATCACGTTGACTTTGGCAGCCTTAGTGCTAAAGGCTGGATTGACTCCGCCACCACCAAACCACCCATGTCTTGTGACACTGGTCTCACCTTTGTGTAGATCTCCTACATTAATAGCATCTTCCACTTGTATGCCAGCATAAAAAAGATCCTTGAAAATGTGAATGGGTTGAAAGATCAGGTACGTTTTCAAATGACCTTGTAGGTTCTTCATGACCATCCTGACTTGGTCTTGCTCAGAGGGTCTATCAGTCATCTTGTTCACCTTATTCCTCCAACGAGTTATGAACTCACAAAAAGTCTTTTTCTCTCCCTGACAAGTGGTTTCCAAGTCGCAAGTGGTAACATCCAATTGTTGATTGTAAGAATACTGGGCCACGAATGCATTCCCAATATCCTCCCAAGTACGAGTCTTAGACTTATCCAACTTCATCAACCATCTTAGAGCCATGCCTGAAAGGGTTCTTGGGAATAACTGCCCCATCTGCTCCTGTTCAAACCCAAAGGTGCCAGTGAACTCACAAAAATACCAAGGTGCACAGTAGGGTAACCAGTACCATCAAACTTCTCGATTTTAGGCATTTTAAGCTTCTCAGGCAACTTAGCATTAGGGAACATGCACAACCTCTTCATGTCCAACATATAACCTTCTATGCTTTTAGCATTTCTCACAGCTTGCTCAATTTTATAGATCTTTCCAATCTTCTCTTTGGTGGTTTCGTCCATGGCTGTAGGTTGTTCTTTTGGAACTTCTTCTTTTGACCCATTACTCTTGAGCAAAGGGGTTTCAGGAATGCGCTCATTTAGACGAGCCACATCATCCTGAACACTGGTAAAGGATGCCTTAAGATCAACATCATGTCCACAAAATCTTTCAGAGACAATTCTTCGTCCATTGATGATGAGGTTTTGAGAACTGAAACTTAAAGTGAGGGGATTTTAGGTGAGGAGATTGCAAGTGGGGTTTCTAGTAAAAAGATTTGGAAAACCGATGGATTACTGCTGAGATTTATGTTCAAATATTCTTCACTGCGCAACTGAAGAGACTCAGTAGATACTTGATTCTTACGCCCAATCTGAAGATAGAAGAAAACCTCTTATCAAGACACTAGTACAAGTCACTGGCTCCTATCTCATGACACTAGCAAGAAATATCCAAGCACACAAAGAGAGCACAATGCAAGCAAGCTAGGTAGCGCAGGATGGCTTATAGGGTTTTCGCCCTAAAGGATTAGTTCTATGGCTGCAACCATGGACTACAGGCTTGGGTGGTCTAAAAAAGGGTATCCCGCAAGCTAAGGTTTGCACACCTTTTTATCATACCAGGGTGGTATGTAGCTTACGGGGGAGGCTACGTTCCTCGGCCGGGGCTGCTTAACAATGCAAAAGACTAAAGAAAACATGAACTATCCTAAGTGACTGAACCAATGATGCTTTAGAGTCTAGCCCTCTTAACTAGATTCCCCATCAGAGTCGCCACTGTGAGCGCAGCTGCCCCGAGGGGTAGGCGCCCAGCGCTTGCGTGACCGAGCACAGGTGGGTAAACTTTATCGAAAACACAATGACCGGCACAACACTGTCAAATACTTGCAATTAAACAAGTATTCGACAAAACTCAGAGTCGCCACTTGGTTTAGGTCCAAGAACCATGAATGACTCTTATGGAAAGGCTTAATCCTTGCATCACCACAGACAGGTCCGGGGGCTAAGGTACCGAGTGGGAAGATGTTAGGCACCTATGCCGCCCAATCCAATGATTGGCCTTTACTCATCATTGGTTCAAATCATCTCTATCCTAAATGCACAAGACTTGAGCCAATGGATAGGTAGGTTTCAGTAAACACGTTTTTGAAAAGGAGTCTTTTGCAAGAGGGAAAATCATTTGAAAAACTACCTTCGTTGAATGCAGCACACAAAAAAGAAAACAAAAGCATGCAACTTATGGATGAGAGCCTATAGATGAACAACCCATTATCATCCCATATCCACAGGTGATGATCAACAATCATCCTTAGGTCCTCACACGGTCCCTAGATCTAAACTAGCACATAAAAGAGATTAATCCGCCGTTGTGAATGCTGGCAGGGTCCTTACTTCTAGGGGAAGTTACCCTAAAGCTAACGAGCGTAGCAAATGACTGAATTAAATGGATGCATGTGATGCGAGACTTTGAACTGAACATGCAACTAAACAGAAATAGGAAACATGCATGAACATGACTGAATTGGACTAAGTTAGACTAACATGCAACATGAACAAATTAGAAAAAACTAGCTAAAACTGAAAACCTGACCAGATTATGAAACATTCCAAAATAGGAAATTGGGTCAAATTTGGAAAGTAACCCGATTAGGAAACCACATGCATCGACAGGCTACTCATGGATAGACCATGAGGGCAAAAGAACTAATTAAACGAACATTAGCTAATATGTGACATGCATGGGTAAAAAGGTAATTCAGCATTTAATCGGATAGAGTAACAACCGTAATCGGGCAACATAACAGTATGGACTAACATATCAATATGCGTGTGGACAGTGTAACGACAAGGGTATAATGGTAAATATGCATATGGATGGCATAACAACTTGGCGTGGATGCATGTGCGAGTGGTCATACGGACAAAGCAACGACAGGGTAATCTATTCAAAGAATTAAATGTGCAGCAAAATGACTAAACATGCATGGAGGGCAAAACAATCATTACACATGACCTACTTAAACCCTAAACTACGCTAAGATGCAACATTAAAAATCCTAAACTTGCATGAACTAAGCAAGAACGTAAAATAAACCCTAAGCAAAAACTAAACTAAGCAAAAACTAGCTAAGCAATAATTAAATAGCAACTAAACTAAACTAAACAATAAAGCAAATAAAGATGAGCGACATACATTGACTCCATGAGACCAAGCAGACTGCCCTCAGGAACTGAGCGGGAATTGAACTAGATTTCCCGTAGAGGAGCAACCTTGATGCAAGATACATTCGGCAACCTGACAGCGTAGGAAAGATTTTACTATGCCCGAATACTAGCTAAGAAACCTTAGCCTGCTCTTAAGCAATAAATGAACCAAAACGATTATGAACTTTTTGAACGAATGCTCTAAGCCACAATGATTGTGAACCATTTAAATCAAGATGATTCTGAACGATTTGAAACCTATGGAGGTGAGGGATATAGGCTTGTCCGCGGGAAAAAATGACTTAAACTTTCGATGTGGGACTGCAAAAAAATAGTGAAAACATGGAGTTTGAGGCGACATTACACAAAACGGTGCAGTACCACACTTGAAAGCCGGCCTGGCCTTGGGGGAGAGCCAGCCCAGCCTTGGCCCATGCTTATGGGCTCTGAGCAGGCCTCCCTCGGTACAAGGATAGTTCGGGTCTGTTTCGATGCATTCCAGGTTGATTATTGGGCCAAAAATAGTGACGATTTGGGCTAAAAACAAGACTTTTATAGGCTAAAAACAGGACTTTTATAGGCTAAAAATGAATTATTTTATGGATTAAAAAGACTCAATATTTTTAAAAGAATATTTTAGAATGGAACAAAATACAATTTATAAGAAAGTTTGCAATTTGGTAGAAAACTTTTTGAAAGAAACAACGAAAGGCTATGACGCCCTCGATTTTCAACATAAATAATAATCCATTTCAACAATCAATCTCCGCATAATATAGATAATACCCAAAAGAGAGTTCCCCAAAAGATCATTTACAAACCAAGTCCCCGAGTTTAGAGATTTTACAACATTGGCACTACGGCCCAAATTTCATAATTAGTCAAAGACGATAAATTTAGAGGTTACATGATATTTAAAGTTAAAAGAGTTCAAATGAAATTTACAGTTACATCTTTTCAAAAAAGATCATACAAAGGATATGATGGAACCACTTCTCAATGACAGCTTTCAAAGATGTGAAGTCAAGCATGCACACCATGCACTCCGCGTCAAGATCCTTGGGATGCACCTGAAAATGATAGGTTGAGCTACACTAGTCCAGTAGAAATTTCTATACTCAAGCTATATGTAAATGCGATGAAACATGCAATAACAATGAATGGTTTCCAATAAACGGGCAAGGGATACAATGGAATATCACGAAGAACCGACAAACTACGACTGTGAGATTTTATACGTCTTATAGCTAACCCTAACCGTTCATACATCAAGCTAGAAGCAGCATTAAACACACGTCAATCTAGATAACCAATGACAATTTCTCAAATGAATGCCACACTTAACTTCCTTATTTCTTACCATTCATCACCAACCAAGCCTCCTTTCATAAAAACATCCCTTTGTGGTTGCCAAAATAGTTTTGAGAAAACTCTCGACCTTTACGGGTCAAGCTCCGTTGATTCGAGTTTGAATAGCCGGAGTCCGTTGATTTTGGGCACGAATACCGGAAACCGTTGATTCGCTCAAGAATAGCCGGAGGATTTTTAATAAAAATCCTTTTCAAAAAAAAGACAAATTCCGTTCTTTTCAAACCCTTGGTAGAATCAATTGTTTACCTCTTTCTTTAATGGTCACCATCTCAAGCAGCAAACAATTCAAGTAACAACATATACTTCTAACTTCAACTTCAACATTCTTCATTTTATGAGAAATTCAACTGTGTTACCACCCCATGCATGACAATGAACTCTCTTTCTACCCGGGTTTCCGCATTACCACACCTTGCATTGCAGCGCCTTCAATTCAAAATTATCAACTCACACGTACACACATGCATTATCAATCCATATACAAGAAGACAACATTTTCCAAATTCACAAATCTCACACTCATCATCACACAATGCATTACAAATTCCTAAATATGCCCCTTTGTACATTGATAAATACCTTAAGTACACATTATTCCTTGAAGTCTATCACGACACCCTAGGTCACGTACCGAACACACAACGACTCCCCGACACACCACCCGACTAGGTTCTAAACTAAAATCTTATAGAATGAGTGTCAAAGGAATTTAGGAAGCTCAACAAGACGAAGCACGAGGATACGAGTGACAACACTACCCATTGGATCACTAGACAAGCTCATGTCTTCTCATAGCACTCACCACTTTACCCCTTATAGCCCACGGTACTCCTATCGATCTTATGAAACATTTCCCTAGCCAACGTCGTTGATATTATGCTCTAATGAGTGCTAAGAGACAAGATCAAACAAGTCATTAGGACATAAGCAATCATACTCAAGAGTGACTTAAACATGTTCTAATTATATAGGGAATCATAACACGGAACGAGGACAATCTTAGGAATAACCACAGACATCGGCAGATTGACATACCTCTACTCAAATGGTCATAACTTTCAGTGTACTAATAGATTTAAGGTGATTCTGGCGGCAAATGAAAGCTGACTTCAAGACCTTCGAATCGATATAAAATTTGCATGAAACGGATATCGGACGAAGAAGTTATGGCCGTTTGAAGTTGGGCTGAATCCCAGAAAGCGAGGAGAATTTCCAGAGAGGAGAGGGATCGATCCCTCCTCTCTTGGGGATCGATCCCCAAGGGAAAAAGTCCATATTTAGTCCAGATTTGAATGAGGGATCGCCCTGGGCGATTTTGGGCGATTTTCTGCAGATTTTGACAGCTTTTCGAAGACAAAATGGTTGATGATCTAAACTCGATTAAAGCATGAAATCAACTCATAAACACATAGAATGAGTAAGAAATCCCTACCTCAAAGTTAGAAGCTTCAAACACGAGATCAACGAACGAGCCCTAGCATCCAAAACTCCGGAATCCTCCAAGATCTTCCCCTCGAGCCTCACCCAAAGCGATACGAACCTGAGGTTGCGTTCTAGAGATGAAATGTAGACGGATTCTTGAGGTTTTTGTGAGATGGAGTACAGTTTTGAGTGAGAGGAGAAGAGAGAGAGAGAGATATTTCGGATGAGGGAGAGAGAGGGACGGTAGAGAGAGAGAGAGAGAGAGAGATGGGAGATGAAAATAATCTCCTACACCACACACCCACTCTATATATACTTATATATCTTTAAATTACACATCCACTCCCTCAAACTTCTATTCTTTCACTTCAATTCTCAATTCAAATAATCACCACATAAATTCTATTTTTCCAATTAGGCATTTAATATACATTTCAAAAATAAATAAAAAAAATTTCCAGGTCTCTACAAATGCTATCTTCGAACATCAATGCATCAAGATCACTCCTTTAAGATAACCATAATTGAAAGCAACATTCTCATCATTGGGCAGCTGCTTAGCTGGAGGCCTAAGCGTTACGGACTACCAAATGGGGTGTCTACAGCATGTTACATGTAATGGACCCATTTCTAGTCCATTATGTTCCTTCAAGTTCTCCCCCAAGGTTTTGATCAACAACTCGCTTTTCCAAAAAAGTTTGCCAAAAACATGAAAAGAGATTACCCGAAAATTTAACAGTAACAATTTCGAGTGGTGCCAAATGGATTGTAGGACTGTTCTCAAGCGGGGACACCTTGCTTTTCAAACATGGTTGGAAAAAAAAATTGTTGACGAACATTCTCTAAGGAAAGATGATGTCTTGATCTTTAAGTACAATGGTGAGTCACGGTTTGATGTTCTAATATTTAATGTGTAGAGCTTCTGTAAGAGGGAATCTTCATATTTTGTCAGAAAATGTGGACATACAGAAGTAGATGGTGGATTTTGAACAAAGAGAAACATGAGGGAGAATCCTGTTGAAGTTAGATGTTACTTGTCGGATTGTGGTAGTGGATGCACTCCATCAAAAATACCAAGAAATAAGGAGAATCAGAAGTCAATGCATTTGAGAAAGCGCACCCAAGTTATAAGTGGGGTTGGAGTTAACGATGTCATGAGTCATCATGGCAAGCATGTGGTGTAAAATATTAATTCGTGTGCGAAAGATAGATCTGTAGGGGGTTTATCCTCCTCAATATGTATCCAATAGAAGACCTGTAATGAAAGATGAGAAAGAAAATGAGTTAAAAATGGCACATGCATCATCAACCTCAGACAGTTTCATGATAGTAATGCTTCACATATACACATGGCATTCCTCATGTCGATTTCTTCTGAATGGGCACTTTCCCATTTGCATCATAAGTACCAAGATGTGACTCTCCATGTTAAAGAGAAAGAGAACAACACATGGCATGCCAGATATTATTGTGGAGTCTGTATAAATTTTGGTGGAGTTATTGGTGGTTGGAAAGATTTTGTTTTGGAAAAAACCTTGTAAGAATTTGATGTGTGTCTGTTCGTTCTTGCTAGTGGAATTCATGACAATATTGTCATGGATGTTAGTATCTTTCGAGTTGTCGTAGAGGTAAGTGCACTGACGCTGGTGTCCCGTTCCCTTTCGAAGTCTGGAAGATGCTCAAAATATCCGAGAAAATGATATTAGAGCACTAGTGTATCAGTTCTTTTGTTCTTACTTATTTTTATGGTATTATGGAGGAAAAGTATGGAGTATTTTAAAAGTTTTTGGTGGGCATTTTGATGCACACCGAATTAGTTTAGGAGAATTTGAGAAATATATTTACGAGATACATATTCGCAATTCCATCGCTTTAATTCGATTAGTTGTATTCTCGTTATATTCCATTTAAAATTTATTCATAAATAGTGATATAACAAATAAATTAGTAACTTTACTATTTAAAAATATAATCTAATTATTACTAAATAATTTATGTTATTAAAATAAATTTCCTTTTAAATTTTATTTCATAAATAATTTTTGTGTGTTTGTGTGTGTACATATATATAGGGGGGGGGGGGGGGGGGGTTCTGGAGACACCTAAAAACACATCTAAAAAAATACCCCAAAGTTTCCGATCGAATTTTGATGTTCCGAGCCGCTTAATGTAATCTGAAAGTAATTTTAAACATCCCCGCGAAAAATCAGCGAAAAAAATGACTAAGAAGGGCTTCGTCCGAACAGTTTTTTATTGAACGGCTCAATAAAAAACTGTATATATATAATCCACTACTAGCAAACTATTAGTTTAATGTATACTTTATTGATTAGCAATTAAACGAATCATGCTAATTGATTATTTTAATCATAGCAATTGATTATTTTAATCTAAGTATTTTATATGCTTTACTTTTCCATTCTATTTTAAGTAATCCGACTAATTCTCAAATTAACATTAGTTTATACTCTATCTCCATGCTTTTCTACATATGTATTTTTGCGCAAAATAATAATTTGATTGAGAAATAAAAAAATATTACTCCCTCCGTCCCTTTTTAAGTGTCCTGCTTCGTAACTCCAACTTATTAAAAAGACATCATCATTACACCTTTTACATCAACTTTTTCCGCCACTTTCCTTATTTACCCATCATCATTACACTTTTACTCACTAACTTTTCAAAATAAAATCTACTTTTAGGGACAAAATAGACAATACACCAACTTTTACCTCCCTAACTTTACAAAATGGACACTTATTAAAGGACAGCCCAAAATGGAATACTGGACACAAAAAAAGGGACGGAGGGAGTAGTATTAATTCAAGTTTTATAATCTTAAACTTAGATTTTTATTAGTTAAATCTTTTGATTTACTTAAATAACATACTGGTTGTTGTTAAAATTATTATATTTTGTTTTCTTATAATTTCATAAAAAAAAATACTATTGTTAGTTTATTGTATTTTAATTCGTATTGTTAATGATATTTCTTACCTTACATTTATACAAAACAAATAGAAATTTCTACTCAATATCTTTATATATATATATATATATATATATATATATACACACACACACACACACACACACCACGGATCCAGTGAGGGATCCCTTACCAGTCTACCGTGCGGACCTCTCCTTTTCCGATCGAATTGTGACGATCCGAGCCGCTCAATGTGTTCAGAACGTGATTTTAAAGGTATCCGCAAGAAATCAGCAAAAAAAATGATCGGAAAGGGCTTGATCCGAGCAGTTTTTACTGAATGGTTCAGTAAAAATTGCTCCGATCAAGCCCTTCCCGATCATTTTTTTTGCTGATTTCTCGTGGGTACCCTTAAAATCACGTTCTGATCACTTTGAGCGGCTCGGATCGTCCCAATTCGATCGGGAAATGGGAGTCCCGCACGGTAAGCCCGTGCGCGATCCCTTAAGGGAACCGGACTTTTATATATATATATATATATATATGGGGCCGGATCCTCCGACACAAAATTTGACACTCCATCTCAGTCATTAAAACCAAGGGCTGAGATTAAAACTTAAAACACCCCCTCTCCTCTCCCGGCCACTAACGTAGTTCCTTCTTTTGGTTAAAGAAAATAACGGCGTTCTCCCTCCTCCTCAACCCTCATGCCTGCTCTCTCTCTCTCTCTCGCTTTCTCTCTCTCTCCCGTCCGACGACTACCTCACTTAATCGGCCCAAAAGTAACATCTCTCTCTCTCTCTCTCTCTCTCTCTCTCTCTCTCTCGTCCGACGACTCCCTCTTTTAATCACCCCAAAAGCAACATCTCTCTCTCCCGTCCGACAACTCCCTCACTTAATTAGCCCAAAAGCAACGTCAGCCACTACAAGTCCAGCTGAGTAAAGATATTCGGCTTAATTGCAAGAACACCCCCTAAACTATCACTTTTTGACAACTTCACCCTTTTAAGTTTAAATTCGAGCAACTTCACCCCCCCTAACTATCAAATTCGAGCAAGTTGACCCCCTCCCCCATTTTCCGTCCAATTCTGTTAGGGATTTGGATGGAAATTTACAATAGTGGATGGAAAAATAATTTGACATACCAAAATGCCCTTATACACCTATTTATAAACCCCCTCCTTTCTCTCTCTCTATCCTCCCTCTACACCAGGCCTCCAGGTACACGATCTCTTTCTCTTTCTCTCTCTCTCTTTCCTCTTTTACAATACATGGTCTGACTCTTCCTTTCTCTCTACCCCACACTAGAAAACCACTTTAAACCTCTCACCACGTCCTCCACCCACGTTTTCTGTCCTCCCTCTACCCCACCAGAAAACCCTAAACCTACCTTTGACCACCTCTACTCACCACCTCCACGGTTCTCTCCACCCCCACATCCTCCTCCTCCTCCCTCCCCGCACCACCAGTACACCACCTGTTTACCACCCTTCTCCTCCTATCTCTCTTCCATTTACTCTAAACGAAACCGGATAGTTACCCAAAAAAAAAAACCCAACTAGATTATCCCCTTTTAAAAGCCCCTTTTAAATCCCCAACACAAAAATGAGTAGTAGCTCTAGTTACACCAACAACTACTTGCAGCACAATGGAGATGAAAGATGCGATTGTGGACGAAAAGCAGTGATGAGACCCTCATTAATTGTGAAAAATTCAGGTAGAAGGTTCCTTGGTTGTGTAAAGGTAATTTAGTTGAATGTTTTGTTGTCTATATAATTTTTTGTTTCCTAAATGCTATTGTTTTGTATGTTTACTGACAAGTTTGAATTTTTCAGAAAAACAATGGTTGCAATTTCTTCGTATGGGTGGATCCACAAACATGCAAAAGAGGGTTAGAATATGCTAAGATCATGCAAGCGAAAAAGGAAGAACTCGAGAGACAAATTGAAGACTTGAAGATGATGAATAATGAGTTGGGAAGAGGAATACAAAAATTGGAAAAAGAAAATGATGCATTGTTCGTGAAGTTAGCAGAGTTGACTGAGATTAATGTCAAGTTAGCAGGACAGACTAGGCCAAGGAAGACAACAAATAGGCTAACAAATTTGACAACACTTGTTGTAGTAGTCATCGTTGTGTTTGTGGTTTGTGTGCTAATGTCAAGTGTAAAGCACACCCATGGTAAAAAACCGTTGTATTTGGTGTGAAGCTATGTTATGAAATGCATGAGAGTACTAGCAATTTTTGTGTGCTATGTTATGAAGCTATGTTTGTGGGTTGTGTGCTAGTGTCAAGCTATGTTATAGCTGTTTAGAATAGCAGTTTTGGATATAAAAAAATGGCAGTTTTGAACCACAAAACCCTGCAGTTTGGAAGCTCCAAACACTACACTTCCTATAGTCCCACAACCTGCATTTGGTAAACCACAACAACTGCAGTTTTTAGGCTTGTGTTATAGTTCAAAAACTGCAATTTTAAAGTGTAAAAAAATTGTCCAAGTACTACAGTTTTTGTGCCCAAAAAAATTGCAGTTTTGAAGGTTAAAAAATAGCACCTTTAAAGTGTAAAAAAACTGTCCAAGTACTGCAGTTTTTGTGCCCAAAAAAATTGCAGTTTTGAAGGTTAAAAAAAGCACCTTTAAAGTGTAAAAAAACAGTCCAAAAACAGTCCAAGTACTGCAGTTTTTATGCCCAAAAAAATTGCAGTTTTGAAGGTTAAAAAACAGCACCTTTAAAGTGTAAAAAAACTGTCCAAGTACTGCAGATTTTGTGCCCAAAAAAATTGCAGTTTTGAAATAATGATATCAAATAAACTATGAATTATTGGCGATAGTGGCAGCAACCATTTCACCATGTCTGAACAGGATTTGTTTGTATGGAAATTCATAACCGAATAGGATTTGATTGTATGGAATCCCAAAGCCAAACTGGATTTATTTCTATGGTAGGAAATAACCGAACAGGATGTATTTGGATGGAACCCCATAACCGAACAAAGTTAATGAATGAAAAAACAAGCTCTACTTGCACTAACTTTAGGAACAGTCATATGAAGTGAACATATTAACTACCTGCAGTTATAAAGCCCCAAAAAAAAGCAGTGTGTAAGCACAAAAAATGGCAATTTTGAAACACATTAACTACCATAAATAGCTGCACTTTGTAACCCCAAAAAACAACAGTTTGTCACAAAAAAAACCGGACCATTGAAACTCCAAAAACTGCAGTCCATATTTCACAAATCATGCAGGTCCAGATTTCTCATTCAGTCCATAAACTGCAGTCCAAAAACCATGTAGGTTCAGATTTCTCATTCAGTCCAAAAAATGCAGTCCAAAAACTCCAAAAACCATGCAGGTCCAGATTTCTCATTCAGTTCATATTTCACAAATCCATAAGGCACCCCATAAATAATAAAGGACAATTCCATTCATTCTAAAATATAAGTATCAATACACAGTGCCTACATTACACACTGTCATTTGCAGATACCAACAAAGTACTTTGAAAGAAGTCAACATAAGGTTACAAATACTACTCCTTACTTGTTGAACTTGTTGTTCTACTGTATTGTTTGTTAACTTATGTCCACATCCACTCCCTCTACCACCAACCACTTCCATTGCCACTTGCATTGCCACTTCCATATCCTGTAGGGAAGACATAATTATCATTTCACATATGCTTCAAAGAACAAGTAGTTAATGGTTTCAAAAAAAAGTAAACTCCTTACTTTTTGAACATGTTGTTCTACTGTAGTGTCCGTTGACTTTTGAGCACATGTCCTTGCATTGTGTCCAGGCTGCTTGCATATTCTACATTTAATGGTTGTGTACTGCCTCCTCACCCCTCCTCTCTTTTTTGGTTCCTCATCATGCCCTCTTCTCCTTTCCTTTCTTGGTCTCCCACTTCTTGCCCTAAAAGGAGGAGGAATGAGAGGATCAAGGTCCGTACGAACCCACATAGAAGCATCTGGAATTGGTTTAATAATGTGCTCATATGTCTTCGCAAAAGTTGCCACATGGAAGCATTCATGAACAAAGTCTTCAGGATTACTTTTGTTGGTTATAATTGTAGCCATTCCATGTGAACAGGGTATCCCACACACATCCCACTTGCCACAAGTGCATGTTCTCTTTCCTATGTCCATAACAAAACCCCTAAGTTAGTCAAGATTTCAAAAGTTGTGCCCCCACTATAAATTACCTCACAATCCCCCATGTTATCACATGTTTTTTTGACCTTCTTCGCAATCCTCGGACATAGCTTACCATTCCACCCCTTACACAGGTCACGTCTATGTTGTAACCTTGTCATTAAGTACCTTATAATACTTTCGGCCATGGTAAGGATTGGTTGGTCTCTTGCATCTTTGATAGCTCGATTGAAAGCTTCACTTGTGTTATTATCCATTCTATTGCACTTAGCCCTTCCACTGTACATGCACCTAGCCCATGTTCTTGGCTCTTCCCTCATCAACCACTCATATGCAGTCTCATCAAGTTCTTTAATTTCTCTCATATTCTCCTCAAACTCTTAGATTGTGTAAACTGATGCAGCCTGCCACATAGGTCTTTCCATTCCTTCCCCTTGTACAACTTG
The DNA here is from genome assembly GCF_030253575.1 of Rhododendron vialii. NCBI lineage: Eukaryota > Viridiplantae > Streptophyta > Magnoliopsida > Ericales > Ericaceae > Rhododendron > Rhododendron vialii. Next base: position 26,227,883 of record NC_080561.1, read on the forward strand.
TTGAAGTTTGAATACATGTGCCTAATGCAATACCTATGTTCTACAATAGGGTACTTTGCTGCAAATGTTTGTGTCAACCCCTAATAAGAAAATCATGAAGTTAATTTAGATGACAAACATTTACATAAACCAACAAGTATAGGTAAATATGGAATTCAACAACGTAATTAATAATACCTTTTGCTTGTCAGACATGAAGCACCAACCCATTTCTTCTGGATTCCCAATTAAGTCCTCCAATAATCCCATGAACCAAGTCCAAGCATCTTTGATTTCTGCCTCCACAACAGCAAAGGCCAAAGGGAAGCCCTGATTGTTGCCATCTCTTGTCACTGCATGCATAAGTTGACCCTCAAATGGACCTTTCAGAAAACGTACAAGCATTCAATCCAATTATTGGTCTGCAACCTGCTAGGAAACCCTTCACCTGTGCATCATAACTTATGAACATCCTCTGAAAAAATGGAACTTGTCCATCACAAGGTCTGTCCACCTTAATTTTAGCCATGCTACCTGGGTTCCGCCTTCTCACCGTCTCATAATAGTCCCACAACCTTTTGTATTGATCAGTATGATCTCCTTGAATCTTTTCAAGTGCCTTTCTCTTTGCCCTATACACCTTATACTCTGAAACATTAATGAGTCACTCCCTCCTCACAATATTCTTCATTGATTTGACCTTAGTCTCCGGTGCATCATTTAGTTTGGCTAAGTACTTATTGGATAGCCAAAAAGCAGTTGCATTATTATTTGTGTAGTTTCTAGTACAAGTATGTTGTTGCCAAATATTTTTTATCTGGAATGATTTCTCATCATACATGAAAGAGGCATGAAGTCTAAATCCATAATCAAATGCACATTTAATAGTCACCCTCATAGATTCATTCTTCAAGAATTTAAATGTGTACCCTTCCTTTATATGATATTCCCTCAACAATTTCCTAAACACCCTCACATTAGGAAACTTCATCCATTCTATTCATTAGGGGTTCTTCATGCAAGAATCTTTAAACTCACAAAAAGTAGGCTTCCCATCTTCACCTTCCTTAACCAACTCGTTTTCATCACTATCAGAATCCCCCTCACCACATTCTGTTTCAAGGTTATAGGTACCTAGACCAACCAAGGCTATGTTCTCCTCTTCCTCATCATCAGAAGACTTCTCTACCCCACTAAAAGAGTCACAAGAAGTTTCACTATCATCATTAGGCTGCCACTCACAATCTAACTCACTATCCTCATCCATTTCATCACCTACTCTTTCTCTGTCTTCATCTGCATTCACACATTCATTACCTACTCCCTCCCCCTCTTCATCAACAACTGGTTCTTCTACGTCTTCAATTCCTCGTAATTCACCACCTCCCTGACCATTTCCTATTTCTAAACCACCTCCTACTTCAGTTAATGAGCTAGGGTCTGCAATAGTATTTCTATCTCTACCTATCACCTCCACCTCTGGCTCACGATCCTTGTTAGACTCTTTCACATTGGGACAATCAACATATAGATCAATAACCATATATTTCTTACCAGAAGAATGCACTACGAACATTTCAAGCATGTCATAATGAGATGTCAAGTTAACTAATCCATCATTTGGAAGTTTATAATACACAGTTACGTGTTCCGTTACTCCATTACTATCTGTTAGTCCGTACCCCATTTGCCTAATTATATCCATCAACTCATAAAAGCTGAACGAATCTGGGTCTACCTTTGTTTTGGCAATAACCCCATTCAAGTATTCTGACTGCAAACTCCTGACAAGTCTACCACATATGCGCATGAGCAATGTACACCTGAGGTCCACCATGATTTATGTGCGACAAATAACTTATATTAATAACGGGAGAAGAACAATATTTTACTCTACAATTAAAAGACAAAATTTTTTAAATCCCTGAACTTTATGAAGCCTTACTTTACTATATTAACAATAATATTCTAAGGCCTAAACCATAATTTTTTAAGCACCAGCCGTAATCCCTAATCCCCAATATTTTAAAGCCGTAATTTTATACCCTAACTTAATTAATGTACATCCAAGTCAATGACCAAGTATTTTATACCCTACGTTAATTAAATAAATAAAAATTTCCCAACTTTTTAGGGTTTCAGTCTAATTTTTTAAAACCCCAATGTAATACCCAATTTCCTTAAGCCCTAATCTCAATTTTATAACCCCCATCTTGTACTTTAGGGTTAAATATATAAAAAGTTAAAAAATCCCCAAATTTTAAAACCCTAATCTCGGATCTTGGACTTGCAAAAAAATTACATAATTCGAAGATCCCTAAAACCCCCTAATTTTTAAGCCCTAATCTTGAATTTTTAGGTTAAGCAATTTTAAAAAAATGAAAACCCCCAAACCTCTAAATTTTAAAATGCTAATCTCGGATCTGGGACTTGCAAAAATGGAACATAATTCAAACATCCCTAAACCCCCGTACTTTTTAAGCCATGGGTTCAGATTTTTAGGGCAAACAATTTAAAAAATACGAAAACCCCCAAACCCCAAGATTTCCCAGATTTTTTAGTCGTAATAACCTCGTACAAAATCATATAAAGAAGGCTATAAAGAACTTACAGACATGTAGAACTCATACTTGAAAATGACTTCAAAATGATGAACGAAGTCTATTGATTCATAATGAACCCTAGAACCCAGGGTGTGGGCATGCGTGCCCATTTTCGGAATTTTTGGATTCTGAGACGCGAGGCAAGGGGCCCGGGTCGAGGGAGCGCGAGCGGGGAAGCAAGCGCTCGCAAAATACAGAGTCGCCACTCGGGTTTTGAAGGTCCGACACCCAAGGAACCGTATTTCGAAGCACTTGCTGCGCCGTTTGATTTGAAAAAGTTTAAGGAACTAGTTCGTCATAACCATATCTGGGTTCGGGAGCCAGGTTACGAGAGGGGAAGGATTTTATGGCACCCCTCTCGCCCAATCCGGAGATCGGTCTCTACTTAGGCATTTGCGAAAAATGTTTGTTTACGATTCTGTTTCATTAATCAATTTTTAGCCATTTAGGGCGGGGGAACAGTTTAAGGGATTAAAACTGTAACAGTTTGCAAGAAGTGATAGATAGCATGGATGAATGAGATGACAAGTAATAAATGGAATGAAGTTCAAAACATCGATCATACATCAAGACAGCGCTGTGTATGATTTTGGCACAAACAAACAGCCAGCTTGCATGCGTGAGTTCATCCGCAAGCAAGCAAACCGTCGCGCGACATAACCATATACTCGCGCGAGTATTGATGCTTCACCAATGGTTTGAATTTCATCCCCTTCTGGGCTCTGGAAGGACCAGTGCTCACCCAGGTGCAAACCAAGCAGTTTAGAGGTACTTGAAAATAAACAATATTACAACAAACAGACAGAGATATTATATAAATGCAACCCTTAAACAGTGGGGGTGTCTAAACGGAGGCCAAGGCCAAACTGCTCATGCAAGGGCAGTCCCTGGAAGACACAGAACCATCGCGCGACAGAGTGAGACAGCCGCGCGATTGTTCAGACTGGACTTTCAGGAATTGCTTTGCATACTTAGGGCTCTGAGACATGTTCAGGAGCATCCCAAGAGCATTCCAAACTAAGAGGTGTTATAAACTAAGCCAAACAATGATTTTCAACATGCAAAACAGCAAAGCAGTGAGCTAAAGCTCCTTAAAAGACTTTTAAAAGACTACAAACACAATAATAAACTTAAAGACCAGGGTCCCTTCCCCACGTGGTCCAATCTCACGCAGACAGAATTGTCGCGCGAGCATACGGGACCATCGCTCTAGGGTTTCCCAGTTAACAGCTCTTGAAACTCTGCCGGCTTTAGGGCCAGAACTGGTATCGATTACCAGCCTTGACCCTGCCAGCCCCCCTCAGGGGTTTGAACAGTGAGCAGGAAGATATTATACCTTTGCTTGAGTGTCTTGGAGATGGCTTGAATGATGAGATGGTGAGATTTGGAGGGTGAATACGTGGGAGTGAATGGTGTGAGATGTTTGTGCTTGGGTTTGCCTTCTTCTTTCTTAGAGAGAGATTGGTAACCCTTTGCAAGGAAGCATGAGGGGGGGGGGGGGTAAGGAAAATGGGGGTAGTGGATGGCTAACCAAGGCCTTGTAACCAGCCAACAATGCTGGTTACAATTGCTTGGTGGAGGAGTGGGTGGCAAAGGTGATGGGAGAATGCGGGGTGAGGTGGTGCAAGGAGAGCCCCCCCAGAACGCTGTTCAGCCGAGAAAACGGGGTCACATAGGCCTGTAGCCCCCTGACCACAACGCAATCTGGGTGAAAATGACAGGTGTTGACCATCGCGCGATGAAGTGAGAGCATCGCGCGAGGGTCCAGCCAACCCCGCGATGGTCAATGGTCAAAGCTTTGACTTTGACCATCACCTGGCAGACGGACCATCACGCGAGGGTCCTAGATTGTCGCGCGACATTCAGACCAAGGTCCAGGTTCTGATTAAAGGTTTTAGGGCTAAGGATGGGTTCCTCACATGCCAAACTCAAGCCATTCCAAGTTCTCGAGACTGTTTCGACCTGATTCATCATCGGGGAATCAAGAAACCGAAGAACAAAGTAAAACGATCGGGAAGTCAGATCGGGGTGTCTACAGTAGTCCCTTTTTGACAGCACGCGGAGCGCCATTGGCTGGTACGGGTAACGTCAAAGATTTCTAGACACCCATCCAATCCACCCAAAAGCCGATTTAAACGAAAAGTGCTAGCAAGTATATACAAATACCGTGCACCAACGGGTTGGGGAGCAGATTGATTGCTGATACAAATTTGGACGGATGGATCGTCGCCGATTGAAATTGGACGGATGGATCGTCGCTGATTGATATTGGACGGATGGATCCTCGCTGATTGATATTGGACGGATGGATCGTCGCTGATTGAAATTGGACGGATGGATCGTCGCTGATTGAAATTGGACGGATGGATCGTCGCTGATTGATAATCGGACGGATGGATCGTCGCTGATCGAAATTGGATGGATGGATCGTCGCTGATTCGAAATTGGTCGGATGGATCGTCGCTGATCAATAATTGGACGGATGGATCGTCGTTGATTTGAAATTGGACGGATAGATCGTCGTTGATTTGAAATTGGACGGATGGATCGTCGCTGATCGAAATTGGACGGATGGATCGTCGCTGATTTGAAATTGGACGGATAGATCGTCGTTGATTTGAAATTGGACGGATGGATCGTCGCTGATCAATAATTGGACGGATAGATCGTCGCTAATTTGCAATTCGGACGGATAGATCGTCGTTGATTTGAAATTGGACGGATAGATCGTCGCTGATTGATAATCGGACGGATAGATCGTCGTTGATTTGAAATTGGACGGATAGATCGTCGTTGATTTGAAATTGGACGGATGGATCGTCGCTGATCAATAATTGGACGGATAGATCGTCGCTGATTGATAATCGGACGGATAGATCGTCGTTGATTTTTGGTGCGAGCGGACCACTGCTGGGGATATATAAATGTGTTTTGGGTTTAAAAAGACATTGACTCGTGATAACCCTCAAAATCGTTGTGGGGCCTAGGCGAAAACCCGTGTGCTTTGAACGGACGGATAAGCAGGATCGGGCTTGTTCAGAAGTTGGATTGGGCCTAAGGCCCACTTGAATCATCGCGCAACAGAGACAGACCATCGCGCGATGGTCGCGTGCTAGGACTTCGGTCTAGGAATGGCCCAAACCCGGCCCAACCTGTTCCACGCTTTTAAACTTCCCGGGGACGTTACAGAAGCAGTTCTCAGTGGTTTCGAAATCCTACAACCCCTCACCACTCTCAAACTTCTCCAAGCCCCCAACTCAAAACCTTTGATTCCTTGACCAAAGACCGACAAACCCACGCCTAAACACGCACCCATGGCGGATCATAGCAATGGTGACGGTGGAGAAGAAGGGGTTGATCGTCCGGAGGACGAGGGAGGACCCACGAAGGTCATTACAGGAGATCAGGCGCAGGCGGAGACGACTGCTGGCACTGGCACAACGGCCACAGGCGGCGGCGATGGAGTTCAGGGCTGCGAGGAGGAGGCGGTTGGCGACGAGGATCGTCGCGCGACGCAGTCAGACCGTCGCGCGACAGTGGAGCTCGGGGCCGCGAGCACTGGAGTCGTGCAATTGGACCCGAGTGAGGCCGTGAGTGGCTCGGTAGTAGTTGGCGGCACTCTCGAAGGTGAAGGCAGTGGAGGTACCGAGGGTGGTGGCGACGAGCCAAGCGAGACTCCGCCAAGGGATCCGGCGAAGGGCAAGGGCGTGGCGGCCGAGGAGGAGGAAGCCATGGAGGTTCCTGAGGAGGAGGTACTGTTTCGGCCGGGGGCCACGTCATCAGGCCACAGGCCGATCACGAGACAGGATCTTGCGGAGTTCTTGAGTGACGAGAGATTAGCCCGGCTTCTGGAAGAGGATCCCATTATTGGGGCTGCCGTGTTGGAGGCTCGAGAGGAGCGAGAGCGGGAGATAGCCGCTTCAGAGGCTACGGCGAGGGCCGCCGAGGAAGAGGTTTTGAGAGATGCGGAGGCCGAGGAGCGGGTTGGAGCGAGGGGGGAGGGACCCAGAGTGACAACAGTGTCAGAGGCGGAGGGCTTGACTCGTGCTCCGTTTTCAACAGAGGGGTACAGGTCACCAGTTCCACACCTGTTTGTACCGTCAGGTTTTGCGGCATACAAGCCACGGCAAGCGGAGTACGACCCCGAGCTCGTTTTGAGAGACCCCGACACCCACATTTCGAGCAGCTGGGCTGAGGTAAATCTCTGACAATCCCTCATTTACTTTTGTGATTGCCATTTTAATACAACGCATGCTGCTTACGTACCGAGAAACATAGGATGATCCTTTGAAGTAGATACGAATAGTGACACTATAGTTTCACGTCGAATGCCATGCATGAGACATAATAACTTGAACCAACCATCTGCTGCCAAGTTGTATTGATTACCTAGAACTTGAGAATGAAAGCCTCACATGCTGATATATTTCCTGTTGCTTGTTTCCGTGTCTAATGCAGGAGAGAGCGAGACAGAGGGACATCCGGGGTTTCGGAGGCGCCTGTAGCTCCTTGGCGTTGTACCAGGGTTTGCCGGAGAGGGTGAGGCAGTTGGTGGATATGGCAGGCTTTGGGGAGTTCATACAGACCCTGACTCGGGCCAAGAATGACCACGCGGTCTTGGTTGCGCTTGCAGAGAGATGGAGAGATACCACCAACACTTTCCACCTACCGCTCGGGGAGATGACAGTGACGCCTATTGACTTCGCGGCGCTTACTGGTTTGAGGGTTGGAGGAGACCCTATCCCGTTTGACTCGGGCATTCAGGAGGACGAGGCGGCCCTGGAGTGGTTCTTGGGAGAGGTGCCCAAGGTTGAGGAGTGTATGGCGAGATATGGGCAGTTTACCCGGTACCTTGCAAAGGAGGTGGCGACGGAGCAAGAGGCGGAGCAGATGGCCCGGGCTTACTTGCTGTACCTTTTTGGTGCCACCCTGTATCCGAACAGGCGAAGCAAGGTCCACCTATCGTACCTGCTTGCACTGAGGGATCTGAGGGCGGCCTCACGTTTTGACTGGGGAGGAGCTGCGCTTGGTGCGGCTTATGGTTTCATGGGGGACTCGTCGAGGACTGAGATGAGCACTGCTGGCTACTGGCGGATTTGGGAGGTATGATCAAAATTGAGTAAAGCACATTTTCCATTATGTACTTATCTGTTTGAATACATAAACTGCTTAAATATATTCCTGCATTGTACTAATGATTTGAACCTTGATAACTGTGCAGCTCTGGGCCTATGAAGTTTTGAACATGTGCCGTCCAGTGACAAAGAGCCTGGACTTGGGGATCCTCCCACGTGCTCATATCAGGAGCAAAAAGAATATGGGAGAGAAAAGAGGGCGAGGCGACCTGAACGGCTTCAGGGTATACCTAGACGAGCTCCGACCCTCACAGGTATGTCACGACTTCATCAAATATAAATATGCGTCCCCTTTATTGCTTTAATGCTGTCGCTGACCGACGTTTGCATTGCTTGCTTGCGCAGGTAGAGTGGGATCCTTGGAAAGTGGCAGAGTCAGAGCCTGAGTACTTGGCCAGGAGCAGGGCCGTGACGGCGAGCAGAGTGCTGCTGGAGTCGGCTTTTGGTTGGCAGTGGTACTTGGGTGACCGAGTGACACGCCAGTTGCTTGGCCACGCAGGGTTCCAGGTGCCCGGACCGCTTCCACCACGGGCCTCACACACAGGGGAGTACACGTTGGCCGAGCTAGAGATCTTCACACGGCCTGACACTGACTTGACACGCTACCTGCGTCCCGGCATGGACTATGCAGTTTACCAGAGAGAGCGCTTGGCGGGGCCGCTGAGAGTACGAGAGTTCAGGGAGGTCCGGAGTCAGGCCCGTGGAGCTGCTGAGGAGAGGAGGGCCGTCGCTGCGAGGCAGAGCAGTGGCGAGAGTCGCGCGAGGTGGGGTCCGAGTGGACCTGTGAGAGGTGGGCCACCAGAGTTGACATTGCGTATAGCCGTGGTGGATTCTCAGGGCAATCCGGCCGAGCTACATCTAGTTCCTGCCAGAGTTGAGCCAGCGCCCGTCACTGTGTCGGTATGGCATTGTACCCTTCATTATTGTACTTCCATAAAGCCTTGAGATATTGCTCTATTACTTATGCTCAAGTTATCCTTGCAGGTGCCTAATGAGTGGGCGAACGAAGCCGTTCGGCGTATGCTCGCATTGGAGAACGTGATAAGACGGGCGGCAAGTGGCCTGCCTTTGGACTTGCGATACCCACCACCGGCAGCTCAGAGATCTCAGGTATATCCTTTAGAGAAACGATACATTCCTACATTCGATACTTGACATATGCATGCTTTGTTCGATACATAGTGTACTTTGATTGCCGTCAACTTTGAAATAGATTGTACCTGCTTGCAAACATACAACATATAGAATGTATACTAAATGTGCAAAATTTTTACAATGCAGACACAGGGACAGGCGGCTCCTAGGAGGAAGAGCGCGAGAGAGCCTCCACAGAAGAAGCTAGCAAGCAGGACTCCCGCTCATCCACCTGCTACTAGACCACAGACGCGGGGCGTACAGCCACCCGTCACGAGCGAGGAGGCGGCCCGAGAGGCCGTGGCGCGCGCAGAGGAGAGGTATCAATTGAAGATGCGCCAGAGGCCCTCGCAAGATGAGCCGGTCCGCAAGAAGCGGCTGATCCTGCCCGAGGATTCTGAGGAAGAAGAGGAAGAGGAGGGAGAAGAAGAAGAGGAGGACGAGGAGGCGCCTGACAGCAGTGGTTCAGACGACTCAGCCGATGACCCTGGTTTTAGACAGGATCCTAGAGAGGGAGACGACGACGACGACGACGACGGGGATGGTGACTGGTTCGGGGAGGACTGAGGGCTACTAAGAAGCCTCACTTGTCTCTCCGCATCTTTGATTTTTGCTTTTGGGCCTGCGTGCCCGCGTAGATAGATGGAAGGCCGGAGTGCCTTAGTTGATACATGATACATGTTTTTGGGGCCTGTGTGCCTTTTTGATTTGATGGGCGAGTGTGCCCGAGCTGACACGATGACTTTTGACCGGCCGAAGCGCCGCATGCACAGTAGTATTCCTTGTTTCGACATGGATAGATATGGATTAGCTATAAAATTTGCATTTTCAGTTCATTTTACTCTTGCAATGATCTTAGAATAAATAAACGCTTGCCACTAATACCATGCTTGCATTGATAATGTACCGAGACTGTTCACAAACGCACACACACGCACACACATATTTGACTCGGAGAAAAACGAAAATGTACCCCAGGATACGGTTAGGATACGAGGATACGAAATATTGGACATTCAAAAGCCAAAACCCAGAATGTTCTAACTTGGATAAAAGAACACCTTCATGAGGTCATGAATACACAAAATGACTCAAGAGAGCCGACGGATTCGAGAAACACCTCCCGAAACGCAAAATTGCCCAAAAACCTCACGAAGGACACAAAAGGGACACGAGAAGGGAAAACATGACTCTATTATGTCCCGGACTGAAACCGACACCTCCGTACAGTCACAATAAGTCACCATGACCTGTACGGCCTGAGACAAAAGGACACGACCCTCTGGAACGAGTTTCGACCTTTCGAGACACACATTTGGCCTTGAAACGAGCCGCCGAGGGTTCAAAAACCTCGTCAAACGTGATAACTCGAATCCGATGCTTGGACATGGTCGCATATGCTCACATTGACTTGCCGGAACCACAAAAGTTGCAAAAGTACCCTTGGAATAGGACGCGACCAAAATTGGACAGTAGCTGGTGAAATCTGTCAAAATGCAGACTGAACCATCGCGCGAGGGAGTGAGAACGTCGCGCGATGGAGTGGATGGTTCTCACTCGCGCGATGGACTGAGACCATCGCGCGATGGTTGGGCCGTGCCAGGCCACCCTATTTTGACCATCTCAGACTTTTGGACGTCCAAGCCTCGTCATCAACCTTTAACTGCTTAGAGTACTTCAGGGGGGGGGGGGGGGCAGTGCAGAGATGCCCTCACTTTGGAGAAGAAAACGCCACATGGCATGGACGTTTGTACTGGGAAGGGACGACACTTTATGCATTCTGCCTATAAAGAGGCCAATATTCTGCAAATGAAAGGCATTCCTCCCATAGTTTGAAAGTCCCACGAGGAAGCAGAATGGCAAATAATCTTCCGGCCTTGATTAGCCCTTGGCTCACGGCCTTTGTTGCTGGAGATTGGTTGTCATTCCGGTTTCACGGGCTGGCCGCATTCCGTTTCCTTCGCAATTTGAGGGTCCGTCCAGAGTTTCTGAGGGCATCCCTACAATTCTGGGACCCAGAGGTTCACGTATTCAGGTTTGGGGTTAACGAGCTGTGCCCAACCGTGGAGGAATTCCAAGCATACCTCCAAGGAGTTGCCTCGAGCGTGATTTTCGTGCCACCTTATAGGAAGAGCATGCCAAAGCTGTTACAGTCAAGTCTTGATATTACTAGAGGAGCGGCCGAAAGTTTGCTAACTGGAGGGCAAATCAACATCATGCGCCTAATGGAGTGGTATGGGCCAGAAGGGGACGTAGAGAATATAGCCGTGCAGGCTCGACGTCGATTTGCCCTGGCAATTGGCGTGCTGGCTGCTTATTTACTGGTATCTCCAAATGGGCAAGTCAACCCCATGCTGGTGAGCATCGCCGCTCAAATGGGTGCCCGGAGAAATGTGGTACCACTGGTTCTGGCAGAGACACTCATAGGTTTGGATTTGGTTTCTTCCGGCCAAACAGACGTGTTCGGCGGTAGTCCACTACTACTGCAGGTTAGCTTAGTTCTCACTCAGCTCTCCTTTTTCCGGCTTTCACACGTTCTGTTTTTACCTCATCTCTCAGCTAAGGCTATATCGAAGCTTCTTACTTGTCTTTTCTCTCAAGCTTTTATGTAACTTCTCACTTGTTTTTCCACTCATGCAGCTCTGGTTATCTGACAAATTGGGATTGCTCATAGCACCGGAAGCAAACTGGCCTCATCTGCCCGGCCGAATGCATCGGCGGGGTATGATTTATCCGGAAATGACTGTGCATCAATGGTCCGTATTTATGAGAGAAATGCTACCGAACGAGATAACATGGCGGCATGAAGCTTTAAACATTCCAGACATGGCCCTGAGTTCTGCAGGATTCGAGAGAGTAGTGATAGCTGGGCTGACCGCTTTCACATTCTACATCCCCGGACGCATCCTTCGTCAGCTAGGAATGAGCCAAGGACTCCACCGAGCTGGGACTGAAGATTTCCAAGTCCCCGCTTTCACTGCCCAGAATTTGAGAGGGTATGAGCATGGCTGGGGCCTGCGGCAACTCGGAGGAGCTGACCCAGACTTTAGCACGGAACTTACGCACCGATATCAAACATGGCTAAGAAGGGAAATCGCAAGCAGGCAAAACAACAATTGACTTCTGACGAACCCTGATGATCTAGAATAAACCGTGAGCCTGTTAAGGCCTCGAGCACTTTATTCTGTTTTTATGCTTTAATCTTTTTAAGACTGTTCAGCCTGTGTAATAGAAGTTATAATTTGAATAAAAATGAAAGTTCGAGAGTTTTCCCCTTTTGATCCAAGTGTTGAACCGCCGTGTCATCCTAGCATCGGGTCAACTCCTGGTAATGGGAAACCGTGGATCAAGTTGAAGGATTGTGACCGAATCTCACGGAGAGATTGCCTACGTATCCCTTTTCAGGGAATCAGGTCAGCACGTAGTTCAGGCAAAGGTTCACTCGAGTATTTTACCTCACCTTTTACGCTCTAACTTTTGCCTAGTGCTGCCACTTCGGGTTTTCAGCCTAGCGAGCTTTGATTGATGCCTATTTATTTTTGCCTAGACCGCCTTATCAGGTTTTCGGTCTAGCAGGCTTGCTCTAATTTTTGCTTGGAACCGCCCACCCTTGTGGTTTTCAGCCCAACGAGCTTCTCTCAGGGATAGTATCGTTTGAGTTGATCCAGGTTAACCAGAGAGCTGAATTCGTTGCCGTCAAGATCAATGAGCTGAGCTGCTCCCCCAGAAAGGATGGTCTTGATGATGTAAGGTCCGGAACGTTTGGGTCGAAACTTGCCACGGGGGTCAAAAACTGGTGCCCGAATCTCTTTCGTAACCATGTCCCCCTCGACCAAGTCTCTAGACTTCACTTTTTTGTTGAACGCCCGGGCAATTCTCCGCTGATACCCCTGAACATGATACAGGGCCCGAAGCCTCCTTTCATCGAAAAGCATGAGTTCGACAAATCTCCCACTGAGCCATTCAGATTCCGAGAGTTCCGATTCTACCATGATCCTCAAAGACGACACCTCAAGCTCTATAGGGAGAACTGCTTCCATCCCGTAGACCAAGGAATAGGGGGTTGCCCCCGTTGATGTTCGAATCGACGTTCGATAACCCCAAAGAGCTAAAGGCAGTTGCTCGTGCCAGTCCCTGGCGGACTCTGCAGACTTCTTGATGATTGTCTCGACATTTTTGTTGGCCGCTTCAACCGCACCATTTGTTTGGGGACGATAGACCGTTGAGTGATGGACTTGGATCTTGAATTCTTCAAAGAGCTCCAGGACCCTGCCTTTGAAATGACTCCCATTGTCTGATACTAACGCTTGCGGAACCCCATATCGGTAGATGATGTTTTTCCTGATGAAGTGAGCGACTTGAACTGCCATTAGGCTTTTATAAGATTCGGCCTCCACCCATTTGGTAAAATAATCTATGGCCACGAGGATGAACCTATGACCATTTGATGCAGACGGTCTAACCATGCCGATGACGTCGATACCCCATACAGAGAAAGGCCAAGGCGAAGCCATGCCAAATAGGTTAGAGGGTGGAACATGCATTAGATTAGCATGAATTTGGCATTTGTGACATCGCCGCACATAATCTACACACTGAGATTCCATAGTAGACCAGAAATAGCCTTGGCGCAAGATTTTCCTAGCCAGCATGACGCCACTCATGTGAGGGCCACAGACCCCCTCGTGGATCTCCTCCATGATTCTGACAGCCTCGGCCCCGTTGACACAGAGCTTGTGCATTCCGCAATGAGACCTCCTATATAACTTTCCCCCACAAATGATGTACTGGGCGGCTATTCTTCGTAATGCAGTCTGATCCTTCTTGGAGGCCTCAGCCGGATACGTGCCATGCTCGACGAAGTTCCATATGTCATGGTACCAGGGTAGGCCATCATCGACATCATCGATGGCGTTGACATATTGATAAGCGGGGCGGTCCCGTTGTTCAATTAAGACTGGGCGGAGTTTGACTCCGAAGGATAGTTCGACCATAGAAGCCAAAGTTGCGAGGGCATCGGCAAACTGGTTCTTCAAACGGGTGATGTGGGTGAAAGTCACTTTGTTAAAGCGAGGAATTAGCCCCTCCAAATCTTGATGATAAGGTTTTAACCCCTCTTCACGCACCTTCCAGTCCCCATTGGCTTGAGATACAACGAGATTGGAGTCCCCGATGACTTCGAGTCGTTCAACGCCGAGCGTGAGTGCAGCCTCCATACCCACGATACAGGCCTCGTATTCAGCTTGGTTGTTTGTAACATCGAAGTTAAGTTTGAATGCAAGCGGAATATGAGAACCATCGGGGGCGACTAGCAAGACCCCGATCCCAAATCCTTTTTGATTGGCCGCCCCATCGAAGTTAGCACCTCCTCATCTGGGAACACGAAATCTGCATCTTCCGGTCCATCCACAGGGTGATCAGCCAAGAACTCAGCGATGGCTCGCCCCTTTACCGACTTCCTCGTGACGTATTCGAGGTCGAATTCTGCCAGAAGGAGCAACCAGCGTGCTAACTTACCAGTGAGAGCCGGTTTCTCAAACAGATACTTGAGTGGATCCATTCGAGAAATCAATTTCACTGGGTAAGCCAGCATGTAGTGTCTCAACTTCTTAGAAGCCCAAACCAAAGCCCAACATGTTTTCTCCAAAGCGGTGTAGCACTCTTCAGACCCAACCATTTTCTTACTTAAGTAATAAACGGCCTTCTCAACTCCCTGGTCACCCTCTTGAGCTAGCAAGCATCCCATGGATGTAGAACTCACAGATAAGTATAGAATCAAGGGCTTTCCGGGCACCGGTGGCATCAAGACAGGCGGCTTTTGCAGATAGTTCTGAATGGACATGAAGGCAGCCTGACATCTGTCCGACCATACGAACGGGGTGTCCTTCTTAAGTAGACGAAACATCGGCTCGCAAGTTAAGGTTAACTTGGCGATGAATCTGCTGATGAATTGAACCTTCCCCAAAAAGCTTCGCACTCCATTTTCAGTCTCTGGTGGCTTCATTTCAAGCACCGCTTTGATCTTGGATGGATCGACCTCAATCCCACGCGAAGTGATCATGAAACCGAGCATCTTACCTGCTGTGACCCCAAAGGTGCATTTCTGTGGATTGAGACGCATGCGGAACTTTCGGAGCCTCTCGAAAAACTTCCTCAATACAGGAACATGCCCTTCCCGAGTTTTTGACTTAGCAATCATGTCGTCCACGTAGACCTCAACTTCTTTGTGCATCATGTCGTGCAGAATGGTCGTAGCGGCTCTCTGGTAGGTGGGACCAGCATTTTTCAAACCAAACGGCATGACCAAGTAACAATAAGTCCCCCATTCGGTGATGAAAGTCGTCTTCTCACGGTCTTCTGGCGCCATAAGAATCTGGTTATATCCGGAGAAACCATCCATGAACGAGAGCAGGGCATGGCCCGCCGTGTTATCAACCAGTATATCGATATGAGGCAGGGGAAAATCGTCCTTGGGGCTTGCCTTGTTCAAATCCCTGAAGTCCACGCACACTCGAATTTGCCCATTCTTTTTAGGAACTGGAACAATGTTGGCAACCCACGTAGGGTATTGAGAAACCATGAGAAAACCGGCGTCGATCTGCTTAGCGACCTCTTCCTTGATCCTCTGCACCCAATCTGGCCTCATCCGCCTCAACTTCTGCTTCACAGGTTTGGCATTTGGTAGTAAGGGGATTCGATGCTCCACTATTTCTGGGTCGATGCCGGGCATGTCTTGATGAGACCACGCGAAGATGTCACTGAATTCTGAGAGAAGCTCTTTGAAATCGTGATGTTCCTCTGGAGATAAAGTGGAGCCCACCTGAACCATTCGGGGATCATTCTCGTCTTTCAAGTTTATTAAGACTATTTCTTCTTTTAACGGCTGAGCATGCCTTTCGTCTTCCCTCTCGATGAGGGCACGGATTTCCTTGGGAATGTCCCCATCGAAATCTATCCCTTCATCGTCGGGGTCGACACAGTTTATATAAAGATCATTCAAGTAGTCAGAAGAGGATTCCTTCATTTCATAAGACCCTGCAGGGTCGCCAAGTACAAGGGAATCAAACTCAAAGTAAAAGACATGCCGTGGAGGGCCAAGAGGCACAAATTCCGACTCAGAGCTAGACTTAGACTCAAACGACTCAACAGACTCAGTGTCAGACTCTGATACATCATCAATGCAAGTAAGGCGTGGTTTGAAAATGCAATTTTTAAGGCTACCCTTTGCTTCTGTGATGAGGGAGAGAGGATCCTCGAGGTCATCGGAACCGAGCATGAACACCTCGGCCTCTTCAGCTTCCTTGGCCAAACCCACCTGGGAGAACTCATAAAATAACTGCTCCAAGCTCCCTTGATCAAAAGACATCAGCCAATCAGTCTTCGGCTTAGGCTGGCTAAGCTTCCTTTTGAACTCCGCCCTTGCTGGCTCTTCATCACTAGAGGACCAAGTGTCATCAGCGAAAACCTCAAACCCAGGCAGCAAATCCCCAGTGACTGAATCGATAAAAGGCTCAGGCTGTCCGGTGTAGACGTCATTCCCCACTTCGCGCACAAAGTAGCTGTCGGGTTCACCATAGAGAGATCGAGGTTTTCCCGTGCATTTCCTTCTTTTGGCATCCTTGGTAGAGGAAGAGTACCCCAAACCAAAGCGGCCCTCGCAGGAAGGAAAGGCAAGGAACTCCGGGATCCCTTGTTGGTGAATCCCAAGACCAAGACCAGGTAAATAGGACATCCTCCTCATGATGTCCAAGGCGACAGAGCTTATGATGAAGTCCCCATCCACGTTCATAGTCAAAACCGAACCAGAAGTGTCGAAAGAGAAACCCCCGAGATCAACGTCTTCCTCGCCGTGTGCAATTCCCAAAATAGGCGTGCCATCTTCCTTAAGCGGGCGAATGCCCGAGTCCCCGCAAATAGTCAAAGTTCCAGTAGGCAGTCCCAACATAACCTTTTGGTGAAGAGTAGACGGTACAGCCATGATGTCAGATCGGTGAAGCCACGGCCTTCCCAGCAGAAGATTAAAGGTGGCAGGGATGTCGACCACATGGAACTCAACATCCATCTCAAATCCCTCAGCGTCAAGTTTGAGCACGAGCGTGCCTTCGACCACGCGACGAGTGCTGTCGTACGCCTTAACAGCCAGATTGGAAGGTGCAAAGTCTTTCTTGGCTAGTCCTAAGCTGTAAGCCACTCTCAACGGGCAAACATTGATCGCCGATCCGTTGTCGATCAAAACAGTTGGAATCCAGAGTCCCTTACACTTAACAGTGATGTGCAAGGGGCGATTGTGATCAACCCCTTCGATCGGTAGATCCTTGTCAGTGAAGACCACGGTGTGCTTCGAAGTAGGCGGGAGAATTATGGATATCATGGCTTCAGGCGTGACATCGGGTTGGATCTCAAGGCGAGAGAGAGTATGGCAAAACTTTTGACGATGCTCGCGGGAGGAACAGATTAGTCCCTAGAGTGATATAGCAGCAGGAATCCGCTCCAGCTGCCTCTGAATCATGTCATCATTCGGGGAGCTAGGAGGTGCCTCAAACGGTGAGGACCTTGAGAATGCAGAAGGTTCGTTCCTTTTGTTAGAAGAATTGGACGAGCTCCCAGCCTGAAGATTGGAAGGCTGAAAAATTCGTCCACTCCTCGTAACGTTGTGAACGTTCTCTAAAGAGGGTATCGCTTGAAGGTCTTGACGGTCATCCCAAAGATCAGCAGGGACCTCCCCCAATTTGCATTTTCCTTTGTCAGAAGGCAGTGGGGCTACAGGTGTTTCCATGCCTAGATCGAGGTCTTGAGCTAAATCGTTCCACAGCAGCGACTCCCAGAAATCTGGCTCCTTAACAGCTACAGCCTCCTCAATGGGCTCCGTGTTAGCAATGAATGGGACGTCCCAGAGTCCCCCATCGGCAAGAGAGCGGTTGACGGTCCAAACCTCGGACCCAACTTGGATATTAACCACATCATCAACATCCCAGAGGTCTGCTGGCGGAACAAGGTCCGTAACCATAATGTTGTGATCTTCCTCGGTCGGATAAGGCGGTGTGGGGCGCGAGAGCTCCTCACTAATGATGTAGAATGTAGGGTCGTACTCAGTGTTAGTTACAGAGCCAACCAGCCTGTCAAGAGTAGAAGGGAGAAAGCATTCCCCCAAGACGCGAGTTTCCTCCTGAACGAGACCCTCTTCTGTGAATTGAATCTCGTGATCGGGCAGAGCATATCCTTGAAGAGGATTAAGGTCGAACTCTAATGGAAACTGCCACGCGGGCTCGGGATCCCAATAGTACTCCTCCTCAGGCAGAACGGGTTCAGGCTGTTGAAAAAGCATGTTCAAAGAGAATCCATCCAAAGGGTCAAGCATGCCTGCCTCATAATTAGCCATCCAGGCGTCACACCAAGCATGGTTAAATGGAACATATTCGGGGTTCTGGGGGAAACCGTCTAACTCTAGCTCCGTCCACTCATTGATTATGGGGGCTGCATAATCATCATTATCGGCGATAGTCCATCCTACTGCTTGCATATCAACCTGCCGTTCCGATAGAAAAGGGACAGCAGACCTAAAGCGGCATATCAAATTCGGAGAGGAGTTTGGATCCGTCACATCAAAATACGGGCTGTCCAAGGAAGAAGCAGAGTTGAGCTGCACGGAAGGAATGGACTGGTGAAACAGTTCGCTGATGGAGGCGTTGAACACAAACATTCCATTCTGCAGGCGTGCGAGAGGCACATCGGGATTGGACGACTGCCCTTCTTCAAGATGGATGTAGAAAATCTCGGCTTCGGGCTGAGAAGGGATGGGCACGACCGGCCTGGGTTGGTTTGTTGAGGTTATATGGTCAGTGGGGTTGAATATAGTGGAGCTAGGGTTGATATGAGTGGAGCTGATGGATATTTGGTTGATGCGGGGAGCAGCATTGTGCTTTGGCAGGGAGTTGGAGAGGATGTTTGGTTTTTGGGTTGGTGGAGGTGGAGCGTGGAGAGTTCCTTCATCTATGAGATCCTGGATCGCATGTCGGAGACGGAAACAGGAGTCCGTAAGATGTCCAACCCCTTGGTGGTAGGCACAATAAAGGTTAGCTTTGAAGTTGGGTGAAGGGTTCTTAGGCAGAGGAGTCGGGTCAAGGGGTTTCAGATGCCCTGACTGGATTAACTTCTCCATGACAGATGACAGTGGAGCTTCAAACGCGGAAAAACTGCGGGACTGACCGCGGGGCCGGTTATTTTGTGGGGTTTGCACCTGGTTAATCTCAGCGACGCGATTGGTTGTATTGGAAGAGGAAGCATTAGTGCCGCTAGTTGCTGTGTTGGAAGATGTCCCACTGCCAAACAACGCATTGTTGTTTCCTGAGTAGACCCGAGGCTTTGGTTTCGAAGGGTTAGAAGACTCCCCTCTTGACAGAATCCTGCTTTGTAGCGCATCCTCGATGGCCATTCCAGATTCGAAGAAAGTATCAAAGTTCGAGGAGGCTTGGACAAGAACCAAATGCCTAGCATAATCAGGCTGAAGATTGCGAGAGATGATTCGGAGCTGATCTCTCTCACTCGGACGATCGGTCATCTGAGCAGCCTTCGTCCTCCATCTTTTGACAAAATCCGCGAAGGATTCCTTAGCTTCCATTTTCGTGGACTCAAGCTCTCGGGTTGTCATCTTGAGCTGGGAGTTGTAACTATACTGCGAAATAAACGCAGCACCGATATCCTCCCACGTCCTCCTTTTAGCGATGTCGAGCGACAAAAACCAGTGAAAAGCGGGTCCTGAGAGAGTCTGAGGGAACAGCTGGGACATGGCCTCGGGTTCAACAGCCAAGAGTTTCATGGCGGCATGGTAACCATAGAGATGAGTCTTCGGGTCGCCACTCCCATCAAACTTGGCGAGATCAGGCATTTTGAACTTGTCGGGGAGCTTAGCATTGGGATACAAGCAAAGGCGATCTAAATCAATTCCCCCGGCACTGATCTTTTCAGACTTGGACACAGATTCCTCCAGCTTGACGATCTTCGCCATGAGAGCGGTCATGTTAGGATCCAAAACGGGTCTTGCCACAGCGAGATTCAGATTCGCTGCCTCCGGGTGAGGCTCTCTCGGGTTGGGCTGGATTATGATCCGCCCCGCATGGTTAGGGTCTTCAACAAAGATCGGTTCCGCATGGTCGTCCTCATCGACCTCGCCTCCCACTTCTGCAGCTGGCGGAAGACGAGTGTTGATAAGGTCATTGAGCCTAGTGAGATTTGCATCGGTCTGAGCACCCCTTTGCTGCATGGTGGTGATGCTGTTCTGGATGTTCATGAGCATGGTTTCGAGACTCAGTGGTTGCGGATGATCTGCCATAATGGAGGTCCCGGATGAGCTTGACGAGGATGGGGAGGTTGGTGACGCCGGAGATTCAATTTCCTGGAGAACTGACGGTGATCCTGATCATAAAGCGGCCAAAAGGGAACACGGAGAGTCTTCTGTTGTGACTGACTGAGCTTGCAACCTGACTAGCTTTTGAACGGAATTCTGATGCAGACGTTCCCAAGTGGGTTTGGCTTTCTGCCTCGATACTTTCCTTGGCGGCGCAATGGTTCAGAATTCTGCTTTGCTTTGCTGTAAGAAAAGGTTCGATAAGGGCCATGCAGCAACCTTACTTTAAGCAAAAGACTTTAAAGTGATAATGCAGCCATCGTCGTCAGTGTCGCCCTTAGACTCTAAGACTACAGATGAGTCTGTCTCATGATGTTCGGACACTGCCAAAATCCTCGGATTTCTTTTTGAGAGCGTATCCTCATTTGAATCGAATAATACTGAGAGATGTCAAAAATAGCCTAAGCCTCTGACTTTTCCGTTCTTGAAGTTTCAACTTTGAACTTGGAATAACTCGGGGTGAATGACGTGACACCTTAACTGGGGCGGCGTAGGCAACACAGTGCCATAGCCTGAGCGGTGTACGTGCTGTGCACGATAACCAGGGTGGTGTGAGCATCACGGCATTCTCTTCGTCGTTCCTTGTTTTCTGTTTGAGACTTCAATCGGGATATGGCCAAGGACTTAGAAAGTTTTGATTTCCCAAAGTCTTGTTGATCCTAGGACTTTTGAAAATCTAACAACATGCACCGCGAAGATGCATGACTCTTCATCGGACCTAGCAGCGTCCTAATAAACATAAGACAGTCTCGAAAGAGAGACAACCTAGAAGCCGCCCTAAACATGCCCCTACGCAAAACGGTATGTATGTACAGTGCATGCGATAGGAAAAGCAGTAACACGTAGACAGTATATGGGGGTTAGATGCAAGTAATCTTAACCTGTAGGTACCTGTCCTAGTTTGGAGAGTTCTAATGCTTCGTATATGCAAAGGCTGGTTTTGGCTTGTAACGGGTTCCTTGGACTAGAGCCAAGATATACCTCCCGCTGCCCGCGTAATCGCAGAGCAACAGTTAAACGGTAGAATGACTCATCATCGTCGAAGGTTGTTGGTCATTCGGGGTCCCCGAGCTCCGGTAAACCGTGCCGGATTGCCAAAACGATCCAACGGGGCTTATCCCACATCGATGCAAATGAAGAAGCTAAAGAAGTTGATTAATGAAAATAGAATCGCAAATTCGCAAATGCCCTTTTCAAATTTGGCTCACTTTATTTAGTCAATGCTTAGAAGAAACTACACGAGAGAATGATCGGAAAAGTCCCAGATTGGATTGGCCGGACACGAGGTCCCGTTAAATCACCATTCCAACCTTCGGCAGCGCGAAGCTCACCGTTTTGACAAACTTTTGTGGGATCGTTCTTCAAGTGTATTGAAATCTAAACATAGACCAATACTGGTTCGATCCCCAGCGGAGTCGCCACTGTGGGCATGTGTGCCCGTTTTCGGAATTTTCGGATTCCGAGACGCGAGGCAAGGGGCCCGGGTCGAGGGAGCGCGAGCGGGGAAGCAAGCGCTCGCAAAATACAGAGTCGCCACTCGGGTTTTGAAGGTTCGACACCCAAGGAACCTTATTTCGAAGCACTTGCTGCGCCGTTTGATTTGAAAAAGTTTAAGGAACTAGTCCGTCATAACCATATCTGGGTTCGGGAGCCAGGTTACGAGAGGGGAAGGGTTTTATGGCACCCCTCTCGCCCAATCCGGAGATCGGTCTCTACTTAGGCATTTGCGAAAAATGTTTGTTTACGATTCTGTTTCATTAATCAATTTTTAGCCATTTAGGGCGGGGGAACAGTTTAAGGGATTAAAACTGTAACAGTTTGCAAGAAGTGATAGATAGCATGGATGAATGAGATGACAAGTAATAAATGGAATGAAGTTCAAAACATCGATCATACATCAAGACAGCGCTGTGTATGATTTTGGCACAAACAAACAGCCAGCTTACATGCGTGAGTTCATCCGCATGCAAGCAAACCGTCGCGCGACATAACCATATACTCGCGCGAGTATTGATGCTTCACCAATGGTTTGAATTTCATCCCCTTCTGGGCTCTGGAAGGACCAGTGCTCACCCAGGTGCAAATCAAACAGTTTATAGGTACTTGAAAATAAACAATATTACAACAAACAGACAGAGATATTATATAAATGCAACCCCTAAACAGTGGGGGTGTCTAAACGGAGGCCAAGGCCAAACTGCTCATGCAAGGGCAGTCCCTGGAAGACACAGAACCATCGCGCGACAGAGTGAGACAGCCGCGCGATTGTTCAGACTGGACTTCCAGGAATTGCTTTGCATACTTAGGGCTTTGAGACATGTTCAGGAGCATCCCAAGAGCATTCCAAACCAAGAGGTGTTATAAACTAAGCCAAACAATGATTTTCAACATGCAAAACAGCAAAGCAGTGAGCTAAAGCTCCTTAAAAGACTTTTAAAAGACTACAAACACAATAATAAACTTAAAGACCAGGGTCCCTTCCCCACGTGGTCCAATCTCACGCAGACAGAATTGTCGCGCGAGCATACGGGACCATCGCTCTAGGGTTTCCCAGTTAACAGCTCTTGAAACTCTGCCGGCTTTAGGGCCAGAACTGGTATCGATTACCAGCCTTGACCCTGCCAGCCCCCCTCAGGGGTTCGAACAGTGAGCAGGAAGATATTATACCTTTGCTTGAGTGTCTTGGAGATGACTTGAATGATGAGATGGTGAGATTTGGAGGGTGAATATGTGGGAGTGAATGGTGTGAGATGTTTGTGCTTGGGTTTGCCTTCTTCTTTCTTAGAGAGAGATTGGTAACCCTTTGCAAGGATGCATGAGGGGGGTATTTATAGGAAAAGGGGGGTAGTGGATGGCTAACCAAGGCCTTGTAACCAGCCAACAATGCTGGTTACAATTGCTTGGTGGAGGAGTGGGTGGCAAAGGTGATGGGAGAATGGGGGGTGAGGTGGTGCAAGGAGAGCCCCCCCAGAACGCTGTTCAGCCGAGAAAACGGGGTCACATAGGCCTGTAGCCCCCTGACCACCACGCAATCTGGGTGAAAATGACAGGTGTTGACCATCGCGCGATGAAGTGAGAGCATCGCGCGAGGGTCCAGCCAACCCCGCGATGGTCAATGGTCAAAGCTTTGACTTTGACCATCACCTGGCAGACGGACCATCGCGCGAGGGTCCTAGATTGTCGCGCGACATTCAGACCAAGGTCCAGGTTCTAATTAAAGGTTTTAGGGCTAAGGATGGGTTCCTCACATGCCAAACTCAAGCCATTCCAAGTTCTCGAGACTGTTTCGACCTGATTCATCATCGGGGAATCAAGAAACCGAAGAACAAAGTAAAACGATCGGGAAGTCAGATCGGGGTGTCTACACAGGGGTTTCTGCTGTTTGCTGGTTTTTGCTGTTCGTGTCGATTGGATGAGAGGTGGGAGATGGAGATGAGATGGGAGATGGGTTGGGTGGGTTCTGGTCGGAAGAGATTGGTTAGAAGAGAGCAACAGCGAGATAGAGAGAGAGAGAGCGGTGGGAGTAAGAATGTCATTTTTTTTTTCCAGATGGGAGAGAGCGTCGGTTCTTCAGTATATCAAGTAGTATATCGTTTTTTTTTTTAAAAATGTCACGCCCTCGATTTGAAACATAAATATATAAATTCGTTCAATAACGGATCCTCGCATAAACTAGATAATATCCAAAATGCATTTGCCACCTGTTAAATTACAAACAAGTCCCCAAGTTAAACAGAAATACATCCTTGGTACCGTAGCCCAAATTAATTTCGATACAAGTACAACATGTTTAGAATATTACAACTTATAGTCAAAAGATAATACAAGAGTTATATTAGTTACAAGTCATCTTTAATCAAAAGCAACCCTATTACAAAGATGAGAGAGTAACTAAGTCATGTTAGCTTCCAAAAGTCTTCGTTTCTAGAAACACCATGTCGTACAACCTATTGCCCTGCGTTCGAATCTAAAAAGAAGGATTTTGCTGAGCTACACTAGCCCAGTAGGAAATTCTCTACAAAATCTATATGTAATGAGATGATGATGAGCATGAATACAACAAATTAAATTAGATGTCAAATCCCAAACGAACGTATGTCCATACCCTCTACAAGTGACATAGCATTCACATACACATATACACACACAGGGGCGGATTTAAGTGAAGCACAGGTGGGTCACGTGACCCACCTGAAATTGTTGGAATTATGTTTTTTTAACCGAGAAGATAAGTAATAAATATAACAATTACCCAAATCATCAGAACACTGGCGCTTTGTACCAACGGTAAGAATGGTGGCTTTTATGCCATAGGTCGTTGGTTCGAGTCTTGCCAGCTTCCCCCAACTCTTCTTTTTATAGCTGATGTTGAAATGGCTGAAAAACAAAAAAAAACACTTCCATCTTGCTGCTTGCAGGAGTTGAACCAAGAGATTAATATCATACGTGTACCACAATGCCAAAAACAGCTTTCTATTATAGTTACACAACTAAATGTAATAAACTATTACTCTCTCTGTCCCAATTTAAATGCTCCATAGTCCATACAAAAATTCATGCAATTTTGAATAAAAAAATAATATGCTAAAATATATATATTTTTAGTTCAAAATTGTACAAATTTCTATAGGGATCATTTAAATTAGGATAGAGGGAGAATTCCGTTTATTTTTTTCTTAATGTTCTTCACTATTTGTTGTTTAATCAAGGCTATAATTGAAAGGTGACCCATCTGTATACAATTCCTGGATCCGCCACTGTACACACACGCATATACTCACACACACTTCTCCCAACGAACCTCCACCCCTTGTGACATTGTGTATCCACCCCTCGCGACACAATATACTCCACATTCACTTCACATCGACAATCACCCAATCATCGCAATCAACACCTACACCATAAACTCATTCCACATACAACCAAACACTAACAAATACACCACACATAGCTTATGAATCACAACATTCTAGTCCACAATACTACTTTCAAAGGATTTGCATTCCTCAAGCCTTAAAACATTCTATTCGACCATAAATGGCAAATAAACACCTAAGTCACGCATAATCACTGCAAACATGTAGAGGAAAAGAGAAATCCCTACCTAGATGGGTTTTGAGCAAAACCCTAGGTCTACCAAGAGCAAAAAGCTTGAATCCTCCAAAGACAAGCTTTACCCAAGCTTGGATACAAGATCTAGAGCAAATAAAACCCCAAAACATGGATAACAAGCAAAGATCAACAAATAATCGAGAGGAGAGACAGAAAAACATGATAGAGCTTCAAGGAGTGAGAACAAGAACACAAAACTCACACTTGGTTCACCAAATGCAAGAATCTTGTGATTTTGAGGAAGAAAACCCTTAGATCTTGGAGATTTGAGGTTAAAATCAAGGGTTTTGGGTGAGATTGGAGTACTTGGGTAGGTGAGAGGGGGTGTTTCCAGGTGTGTTTCGTGGGTTTTGGAGTGAGAAATGACAAAAGGGGGGTATTTATAGAAGTCCAAAAAGTGTGCTGGGCAGAAAAATGCAGCGGGTACCGGTACTGGAAGATTCCCAGTATCGGTACTGGAGCCTTTCAAATATCAATTTGATCAAGTGTCTGGACAGTGGGTACCGGTACTGGGAAACAGCCAGTACCGGTACCGGCTAGGCAGAAAAATGAAAATTTGCAACGGACTCCGAAACGGACCCAACTTGATACCAACACCTCCAAACAACATTACAACATCAAAACTTACATTTTACTATTCTCTGAGAGTCCAATACACAACTGTGGGCATGCGTGCCCGTTTTCGGAATTTCCGGATTCCGAGACGCGAGATGCCCGGGTCGAGGGAGCGCGAGCGGGGAAGCAAGCACTCGCGAAAGTACAGAGTCGCCACTCGGGTTTTGAAGGTCCGACACCCAAGGAACCGTATTTCAAAGCACTTGCCGCGCTGATTGATTTTGAAAAAGTTAAGGAACCAGTCCGTCATAACCATATCTGGGTTCGGGAGCCAGGTTACGAGAGGGGAAGGGTTTTATGGCACCCCTCTCGCCCAATCCGGAGATCGGTCTCTACTTAGGCATTTGCGAAAAATGTTTGTTTGCGATTCTGTTTGATTAATCAATTTTTAGCCAATTAGGGCGGGGGAACAGTTAATCGGGGATTAAAACTGTAACAGTTTGCAGGATGTGATGGATAGCATGCATGAGCAGTTAGTATAGGATGAGAACAGATTGGTGTGGGAGTTTAAACAAACTGGGAGGCCCCTGTTTTGGAGTGACGTGCGTAGGAAGAAACCAGCATGCACTGAACAAGTCACTGCATGCTGTTCACTCCCACGCGCACAACTCCAAGACACGCGCGCGCCGGTGAGCTCAAACCCACAGCTCTTATTCTCAAACCATCTGGGCTCTGGAAGGACCAGTGCACACCCAGGACAAACCACGCAGTTCATATAGCAGCATAATATACAGTTTAAAGGTTTTAAAGTCCTACAAATTAATAAACCACCCCATAAACAGTGTGGGGACAACATAATGGCCTAAAACTAAGCTACCCGTGCAAGGCCACTCACTGGTCTGAGGCATACTGTCGCGCGATGGTTTCAGATTGGCGCGCGAGGATGCGCCCAGGCGCACTGTCGCGCGATGGTGCGAGTCCGGCGCGCGATGGTGCGCCCTTGCGCACTGTCGCGCGACGGAGCCAGTCTGGCGCGCGATGGTGCGCCCTGGCGCGGACCAGTGTTTGGTTTACACATTTCTGGGTTCTGGGACAGGTCCAGAATGATCCCAGGGGTACTCCAAAACAGAAGACATGCAAATTGAACTACGGCTAGCAATTTCTAACAAAGGAAAGCAGTAAACTGGTTTTTAACATGCTTAACAGAGTGATCTATACATAAAATAAAGCACAAAACAGTAGGACACCAATCCCCACGCGGTCCATCGCATGCAGCACCGAAGTGTCGCGCGCGAGAGTGGGACCATCGCGCGTTGTTCCTACCTCGACGGTTTTTGAAACCTTGCTAGCTTTAGGACCAGAACTGGTATTGATTAGCAGCCTTGGCCCTGCCAGCCCCCCTCAGAGATCAGAACAGAAAACAGAACAAAGGTAAGCTATACCTTCGGTTTTGAGTTTGAAAGGTGTTTGAACTTTGATGTTTGAAGGCTTGATTGAGGAGTTTGAGTGGTAGAAGCAAAGAACAAGCTTTGTTCTTGGAAGGTTGAGGTGTGAAAATGGGGAATGGTGACCCAAAGTGTATTCTTTTGAAATTCTTGAACCCTTTTAATGGAAGAAGAATGGGGGTATTTATAGAGAAGGATGGAGGTGAATCTGGTTGGTGTAATGAGAGGAGCTCAACCAGTCCACGAGGCCTGCTGAGGTTTGCTTGGTGGTTAAGCATCCCAGCTGATAAAGGTGATGGGGACAGCTTTGACCATCGCGCGATGGTTTGAGTCTGTCGCGCGATGGTGCGCCCTGGCGCACTGTCGCGCGATGGAGTGAGTCGGGCGCGCGATGGTGCGCTCTGGCGCACTGTCGCGGGATGGAGTGAGTTTATCGCGCGAGGGTGCGCCCTGGCACGGGATGGTTGCTCCTTGGCGCGGACCAGTAGGGTTTTTGGTTTTTGAAGTGACTTAGGCTAGGTTAGGTTCAAGGGTTTTGCAAACACTCAAAGCTCAAACACGCTATCATTCCCAGGGTGTTCTTGATCCATTTCATCATCGGGGAATCAAAAACCGTAAGTAAACTAATCTGGAAGCCCAGATTGGGGTGTCTACAGTAGCCCCTCTTTGACGGCACTTGAAGCACCATCGACTTGGTACAAGTAACGTCAAAGAATTCTAGACACCCCTCAAGGCAATCCAGAGCAGAACATACTAGCAAAGTAGACAAGCATACTTACAGAACCTTATTGGTTGAATTGACGGACGGACCGTCGCTGGGGATGGAAGTAGAAGTGAACGAATGCATCGCCGCTTGTTGATTGAATTTGGACAGAACAGGCTGTCGTTGCAGATTTGGACGGGACAAACCGTTGTTGCTGGGGATCAAGCTATCCTTGGCACAAAGTATTCAAACAAACACGGGTAGGTCGTGTCAGGCAGGTTGAATTCCATCTGTAGGGAATCAGAGCCAATCTCCTTATCAAAGACCATCCGAGACAGAGCAATAAGCCTGTTGGAAGATGCACTTGCGGCTAGACTGAGGGTGATTGTCGTTCGAGACAGGCCAAGACGGACTCTCCTGGGGAACAATCAGTTGCGGATGAACGGACCATCGAATGATGTTCTGGTCGTTGTTTGTGGATTTGACAGGACCGGCTGTCGTGAAGGTGGACGGGGAGATCAATGTGCCGAATGATCAAACCGTTGGAGAACTGTGACAGGAAGGATCATCAGTATAAATGATCGAACCGTTGAAGTCTGGATGGGAGGATCATCAGTATAAATGATCGAACCGTTGCCGTCAGGATGGAAGGATCATCAGTATAAAGGATCGAACCGTTGAAGTTTGGATGGGAGGATCATCAGTATAAATGATCAAACCGTTGAAGTCTGGATGGGAGGATCATCAGTATAAATGATCGAACCGTTGCAGACATAACAGAAGACGGGCTGATCAGTGTGCAGAATGATCAAGCCGTTGATTTGGTGGAGATAGACGATATGGCTGACCGTCATGGATGATATGGCTGACCATCGTTGAATGACTGATATGGCTGACCGTCATTGATGATATAGCTGACCATCGTTGAATGACTGATATGGCTGACCGTCATTGATGATATGGCTGACCATCGTTGAATGACTGATATGGCTGACCGTCATGGATGATATGGCTGACCATCGTTGAATGACTGATATGGCTGACCGTCATTGATGATATGGCTGACCATCGTTGAATGACTGATATGGCTGACCGTCATTGATGATATGGCTGACCATCGTTGAATTGAGACGGGAAGATCAGTGTGCAGAATGATTAAGCCGTTGGAAATTGGATAAGACTGACTGTTGTTGATTTGAAAGGGGAAGATCAGTGTGCAAAATGATCAAGCTATTGAAATTTGGACAGGACCGGCTGTCATTGAATTGAAAGGGCAGATCAGTGTGTAGAATGATCGAGCCGTTGAGAAATGGACAGGACCGGCTGTCGTTGATTTGAAAAGGGCGGATCAGTGTGCTGAATGATCGAGCCGTTGAACATTGGACAGGACCGGCTGTCGTTGATTTGAGACGGGAAGATCAGTGTGCTGAATGATCGAGCCGTTGAGAAATGGACAGGACCGGCTGTCGTTGATTTGAAAAGGGCGGATCAGTGTGCTGAATGATCGAGCCGTTGAACATTGGACAGGACCCGCTGTCGTTGATTTGAGACGGGAAGATCAGTGTGCTGAATGATCGAGCCGTTGAACATTGGACAGGACCGGCTGTCGTTGATTTGAAAAGGGCGGATCAGTGTGCTGAATGATCGAGCTGTTGAGAAATGGACAGGACCGGCTGTCGTTGATTTGAAAAGGGCGGATCAGTGTGCTGAATGATCGAGCCGTTGAACATTGGACAGGACCGGCTGTCGTTGATTTGAGACGGGAAGATCAGTGTGCTGAATGATCGAGCCGTTGAACATTGGACAGGACCGGCTGTCGTTGATTTGAAAAGGGCGGATCATGCTTCAGGATGACCGTGCCGTTGAATTGGATTGAATTCTGATCCCCAAAGTGCATTCTAAGTGCCAACAAAGCAGGACAGCGAGGTTGTGTGCTTGATGGTTATCATGGCAAATGAGACAAGGAAAGTGGCGCGTGGCATTCCCCCATACTTGCGCTAACCCACAGAAGCGATTCCGTCATAGAATTTTCCTGCTTTAAACATTTGATATACAATATGCAAAGATGAATACTAAGAAAATGCACAATTTGAAAATGTAGATGCAAGCTAAGGGCGGCTCCTACGAGGACAACGACGCCTAAGGACTACCACTGAGCCCAAGTACTTTACTGCCTTTTGCCCTGAAGATGCGCACCAAGATAGAGAGACATTGAGCGGGCTGGCGTGCCCAATTGACATGTAGCAACAGTAGTGGGCCTGCGTGCCCTTTCTTTGATGCTTGGGCGGACGAGCCCCATAGATGTGCTTTGCTTGGCCTTGGGCTAACGCGCCCTTGCTGCTTCAAGAGATTCCGCTGCTTCCGGATTACTGATACTAGGGTAGCAATGTAACAATTGCGTTTTCTAGTTTATTGACCCTCTTTTACTAGTGTTGAAGAGAATGCAAAAACTAACCACTAATATATAATTTGCATTGACAAGTGATTTGAATCGACACACTGACGTGCGCACATAAACAGACTTGCCTAGCTCGAATGAAAAGGGAAAAAGAGCCCCAAGGTATAATGCAAACCCTTAGACACACGAAACATAATGAAATTTTTGGGTATTAATAAGCCAAAAACTCTCAACATTCCTTAGACAGGTGAAACTGACACTCGCGAAAGACGCAAAAAGGCACAAAGACCTGTACAAACAAAACCGAGAAAAGCATCTCGAAACAACAGTTGATTGAAAAGCTGGAAAAATGTCGCAAAAACGGACATAAGACGCAGATAATGACTCGTATAGGCCCGAACTGAAACCGACACCCCCGTGCAGTCACATTAAGTCCATATGACTTGCATGGTATGACAAGACTTGGCAAAAGCCCCTGGAATGACATTCGAGGGTAGTAGCTAGCTGCTACTGTCTGTTGCAAGAAGCGTGCGCAGGTTTGAGACCAACGCGCATCACTTCGAACAAACGCGCTGCGGTTGCTTATACCAGACTTCGCTGAACTTAGAATAAATTGTGAGCCGGTTAAGGCCTCTAGCATTTCGTTCTGTTTTTGATGCTTCAAATATTTTAAGACTTATGCTCAGCCTGTAAATTGAAAAAGCAGTTTGTAATAAAGTTGAAAGACAAAGGTTTTCCCCCTTCTGATTCCTCCAATGCAGCTTGATCTGATCTTCGATCCTCTTCGACCTCTGATGTGTACCAAACGTCAACCATGGATCCAATTGATAGATTGTGACCGAGTCTCAAAAAGAGACTGCCTACGTATCCCAAGCTAGGGAATCAGGTCAGAACGTAGTTCAAGCCAAGGTTTACTTACGGTTTTTGACCTCACCTTTTACGCTCTAACTTTTGCCTAGAACCGCCCATTCGGGTTTTCGGTCTAGCGAGCTTTTGAATATTGCCTATTCATTTTTGCCTAAACCACCTTCAAAGGTTTTGGTCTAGCAGGCTGCTCTAACTTTTGCTTAGAACTGCCCACCCTTGGGGTTTTCAGCCCAACGAGCTTCTCTCAGGGAAAAGGCTTTTGAATTGATCCATGTTGACCAAGGTATTTGAAATTGATTGCCATCGAGGTCGTCGAGATCGATGATCTCTGGCCACAGCCTCAGATAAAACGGCTTTGATAGCGCAGAGTTCAGTGTGCTTCGGTTGACATGTCTCGTTCCAGGCCAATTTTGAACTTGCTAACTTGTACTTGGTGGAACGCTGTTCCTACAAACTTGAACATGGTATGAGGCGCTGGACCTTTTGGGCTTTGCTTTGCATGGTTTGGCACCCGATAGCAGGGGGTTTGATGTTCCTTTATCTCAGGGTCTACGTTAGGCATGTCATTTGAGAGACCATGCCAAAACATTGATGAACTCTTCGAGCCTGCCTGATCGGGCGCAATGCTCCTCTGGGGACAGTGCTTGGACCAACCTTGAACCTTTCGGGAGGTTATACTTGTCTTTCAAGTTTATTTGAAACTACTTCTCCTTTTAATAGGCTGAGCACGCCTTTTGTCTTCCCTTTCGGCGAGGGAACACATTTCCTTGGGGATGATCCCATCGAAATCTATCCCTTCGTCGTCAGAGTCGACACAGTTTATATAAGAGTCAGCGAAGTACTTAGAAGCAAGATAAAGCATATCATAAAAACCCCCGGGGTTTGCCAAGTACAGCAGACTCGAAACCTGAAACAAAAGCTACAACGTGGAGGGCCAAGAGGCACAACCTCCGACTCAGAGCTAGACTTAGATGACTCAAAAGACTCTGTGTCAGACTCAGACAAAACGCCAATGCAAACTAGACGCGGTTTGAAAATGCAATATTTAAAAAGCTACCCATAGCTTCCACAAAAAGAGGTAGGATCCAGCGGGTGTCAGGCCCAAGCAACAGCACTTCGGCTTCCTCAGCTTCTTTGACCAAACCTACTCGGTGCTCCCATGAACAATGGACCTCAGCCTGTCAGCCTGCTCCTTTGTAAGTTCCTCATTACTGTCAATCCAGTTGTCGGCAGTGAAGACCTCAATTGCCCAACCTACAGCCATCATGTTAATCTCCGGTTCGAACGGGATGGATACGATTGGTTTGGGTTGGCTCTCTGGGACGATATAGTGGCTAGGGTTGAATATGGTGGAGCTCGGGTTGATTTGAGTGGAGGTGATAGATATCTGACCAACCAGAGGGTCAGAGTTGTGTTGAGGCAAGGAGTTGGAAATGACGTTGGGCTTTGGTGGAACTTGAACTGTGCCATTGTCAATGAGATCTTGAATCTCATGTCGAAGACGATAGCATGCGTCAGTGGGATGGCCAGGCATTTGGTGGAAGGCACAGAAATGGTTTGCATTGCAGTTGGCTGGTAAGACTTTGGGTGGGGAAGTCGGGGTCAAAGGCTTGAGATGCCCGGATTGGAAAAGCTTCTCCATTACTGTAGATAGAGGTGCCTCGAAGACAGAGAAACTCCGGGGTTGGGTTCGGGCTCGGAAGCTTTGAGCGTTTTGAACCTGATTGGTATCGGCTGTTGATGGTGGTGGGGTTGTGATGATACCACAATCAACGAGATCTTGAACGGCATGTCGAAGCCGAAAGCAAGCACTGGTAGGATGGCCAGGCATCTGATGGTAGGCACAATAGAGGTTATACTTGAAGTTAGGTGATGGATTTTTGGGTAGAGGAGTTGGATTGAGGGGCTTGATGGAACCAGCATCGAGGAGCTTCTCATAAATTGAGGCCAAAGGTGTAGAGAAGCGTGAGAAAGTCCTTGGTGGGTTTCGGCGAGTGAACTGAGAATCCAAAGCGGAACCCTTGTTTGCTTCGCAGTTGCAACACATTGCATCATCAATAGGATGCATTATTTTGCCTTGGGGGCTGAATTCATCACTAAGTATGTCCTCCCCTTTGGCAATGGCTTCGACAAAGGAATCAACATCCTCCTTCGAGTGAGTCTTAGCCTCATGGAATTCAATCAGGTCATTGAACATGTCTCCTGAGCATAGTTTGATTCCGACCGTTGGAGAGTGGTAGGCTTGAGGAGGTTCTTTGACTAGCCCCATATCTGGCTGCGGGGCTGTGGAGGTAACGAGGCCAACGAGTCCCTGGACCATAATCATCTGTTTGTCCATCTTGTGACCCAATTCTTCTACAGCCTTCTTGAGCTCAGCCAGCTCCATTTGTACTGCCATTCTGAATTGATGAACGAGGTAGGTGATATGACCTTAGAAGCAAAGGTGCAACAGCTCCGGCAGATATTCCCAAGCAGGTTTGGCTCTTCTTTTCAGTACTCTCCGACGATGCAATGGCCTTAAGCTTCGGACAGCAAAGTAAGACAAAAGCTCAGTGGTGTTCCTACAGCAAAATGCAATGTACATGTCGTTGTCGGTGTCAACCCTAGACTCTAGAACTAGAGACAAGTCTGTCTCATGATGTTCGGACGCTGCCAGAATCCTCGGAATTCTTTTTGAGGGTGTATCCTTTGAATAGATCAAACTGATCCTAAGAGATGTCAAAACAGACTAAGTCTTCGACTAGTCCCATTTGAAGATTCGACTTTGAATTAGAAACAACTTGGTATTGACGGCGTGACACCTCAACCGGGGTGGCGTGAGCAACGCTGTGCTTTAGCCGGGGTGGTTGTAAGTGACAAGGCACTTGTAACCTGAATAATATCAATGTCACGACATCAATACTTTGTGGTTCCTTATTGTCGGTCGAATCCTTAATCGGGCATGAGCCAAGGACTTAATAAGGTTTGATTTCTCAAAGTCTCGCTGATCTAAGGACTTTGAAAAAAATTAACAACGTGCACCATCGAGATGCACGACTCTTCATCGGGTCTAGCAGCGTCCTAATAAGCATAAGACAGACTCGAAAGAGAGAGACAACCTAGAAGCCGCCCTAAACATGCTCCTACGCAAAACAGAATGTATGTATGTACAGTTCCAGAGACGAGTTTGCCTCACGAGTTTCAGACGTTGCCGGAATCCTCAGAATTCTTTTCGGCGATGTGTCCTTGAGTAGATCGATAGATCCTAAAAGAAGTCAAAATAGACTAAATCTTCGACTAGTTCCATTTAAAGGTTCAACTTTGAATTTGGAACAACTCGGTAGTGATGACATGGCACCTTAACCTTGAACACGGCGGTGTATAGTGACTTCGCACTTCAACCTGGGTAGTACCAGTGACACGGCATCACTACTTTGTTGTTCTTTATTGTTGGTTGAATCCTTAATCGGGCATGAGCCAAGGATGTAGTAAATTTTGATTTCCCAAAGTCTCATTGAACTAAGGACTTTGCGATTGATAACGAACATTCGACAGAATGAACGACTCCTCATCGGGCCCAACAACGTCTTAGACAGTGCATGACAAACTTGAAAGACAAGACAACCTTAAGCATGCTCCTATGCAAAATAGCGTATGTACAGTACATGCGATAGGGAAAGCAGTAACACGTAAACAGTATATGGGGGTTAGATGCAAGTAATCTTACCCTGTAGGTACCTGTTCTAGTTTGGAGAGTTCTAATGCTTTGTATATGCAAAGGCTGGTTTTGGCTTGTAACGGGTTCCTCGGACTAGAGCCAAGATATACCTCCCGCTGCCCGCGTAATCGCAGAGCAACAGTCAAACGGTAGAATGACTCATCATCGTCGAAGGTTGTTGGTCATTCGGGGTCCCCGAGCTCCGGTAAACCGTGCCGGATTGCCAAAACGATCCAACGGGGCTTATCCCACATCGATGCATATGAAAAATGCTAAAAAATTTGATTAATCGAACAGAATCGCAAATTCGCAAATACCTTTTCAAATTTGGCTCTCTTTATTGATCAATACTTAGAAGAAACTACACAAGAGAACAATCGGAAAAGCCCCAGATTGGATGGCCGGATACGAGGTCCTGTTAAATCACCAATCCTTTCTTTAGCAGCGCGAAGCTCACTATTTTGACAGACTTTTGTGGGATTGTTCTCGAGCGTATTAAAATCTAAGCATAGACCAATATTGATTCAATCCCCAGCAGAGTCGCCACTGTGGGCATGCGTGCCCGTTTTCGGAATTTCCGGATTCCGAGACGCGAGATGCCCGGGTCGAGGGAGCGCGAGCGGGGAAGCAAGCGCTCGCGAAAGTACAGAGTCGCCACTCGGGTTTTGAAGGTCCGACACCCAAGGAACCGTATTTCGAAGCACTTGCCGTGCTGATTGATTTTGAAAAAGTTAAGGAACCAGTCCGTCATAACCATATCTGGGTTCGGGAGCCAGGTTACGAGAGGGGAAGGGTTTTATGGCACCCCTCTCGCCCAATCCGGAGATCGGTCTCTACTTAGGCATTTGCGAAAAATGTTTGTTTGCGATTCTGTTTGATTAATCAATTTTTAGCCAATTAGGGCGGGGGAACAGTTAATCGGGGATTAAAACTGTAACAGTTTGCAGGATGTGATGGATAGCATGCATGAGCAGTTAGTATAGGATGAGAACAGATTGGTGTGGGAGTTTAAACAAACTGGGAGGCCCTTGTTTTGGAGTGACGTGCGTAGGAAGAAACCAGCATGCACTGAACAAGTCACTGCATGCTGTTCACTCCCGCGCGCACAACTCCAAGACACGCGCGCGCCGGTGAGCTCAAACCCACAGCTCTTATTCTCAAACCATCTGGGCTCTGGAAGGACCAGTGCACACCCAGGACAAGCCACGCAGTTCATATAGCAGCATAATATACAGTTTAAAGGTTTTAAAGTCCTACAAATTAATAAAATACCCCATAAACAGTGTGGGGACAACATAATGGCCTAAAACTAAGCTACCCGTGCAAGGCCACTCACTGGTCTGAGGCATACTGTCGAGCGATGGTTTCAGATTGGCGCGCGAGGATGCGCCCAGGCGCACTGTCGCGCGACGGAGCCAGTCTGGCGCGCGATGGTGCGCCCTGGCGCGGACCAGTGTTTGGTTTACACATTTCTGGGTTCTGGGACAGGTCCAGAATGATCCCAGGGGTACTCCAAAACAGAAGACATGCAAATTGAACTACGGCTAGCAATTTCTAACAAAGGAAAGCAGTAAACTGGTTTTTAACATGCTTAACAGAGTGATCTATACATAAAATAAAGCACAAAACAGTAGGACACCAATCCCCACGCGGTCCATCGCATGCAGCACCGAAGTGTCGCGCGCGAGAGTGGGACCATCGCGCGTTGGTTCCTACCTCGACGGTTTTTGAAACCTTGCTAGCTTTAGGACCAGGACTGGTATTGATTACCAGCCTTGGCCCTGCCAGCCCCCCTCAGAGATCAGAACAGAAAACAGAACAAAGGTAAGCTATACCTTCGGTTTTGAGTTTGAAAGGTGTTTGAACTTTGATGTTTGAAGGCTTGATTGAGGAGTTTGAGTGGTAGAAGCAAAGAACAAGCTTTGTTCTTGGAAGGTTGAGGTGTGAAAATGGGGAATGGTGACCCAAAGTGTATTCTTTTGAAATTCTTGAACCCTTTTAATGGAAGAAGAATGGGGGTATTTATAGAGAAGGATGGAGGTGAATCTGGTTGGTGTAATGAGAGGAGCTCAACCAGTCCACGAGGCCTGCTGAGGTTTGCTTGGTGGCTAAGCATCCCAGCTGATAAAGGTGATGGGGACAGCTTTGACCATCGCGCGATGGTTTGAGTCTGTCGCGCGATGGTGCGCCCTGGCGCACTGTCGCGCGATGGAGTGAGTCGGGCGCGCGATGGTGCGCTCTGGCGCACTGTCGCGCGATGGAGTGAGTTTATCGCGCGAGGGTGCGCCCTGGCACGGGATGGTTGCTCCTTGGCGCGGACCAGTAGGGTTTTTGGTTTTTGAAGTGACTTAGGCTAGGTTAGGTTCAAGGGTTTTGCAAACACTCAAAGCTCAAACACGCTATCATTCCCAGGGTGTTCTTGATCCATTTCATCATCGGGGAATCAAAAACCGTAAGTAAACTAATCTGGAAGCCCAGATTGGGGTGTCTACAACAACCAAATACATATATCCGTACACCCCCACAAACATCCGTACAACTTTAATAACAAAACTATTCTTTTACACACCAAATGATTTTCAAAATTATAATAATTTTATGGGTCTCTACAAAAAAGGGTATGTTGGTCTTTTTACTTTTGTCCCATCCATTTTTTGAACGAAAAATGGGAGAGGGGGTCAACTTGCTCGAATTTGATAGTTAGGGGGGTGAAGTTGCTCGAATTTAAACTTAAGGGGTGAAGTTGCCAAAAAGTGATAGTTTAGGGGGTGTTCTTGCAATTAAGCCAAGATATTCACAGTATACCCTTTAAATCTAAACAAGAATCTACCAACGTTTGGGTCGTCAATATATTGAGGTAATATTTTGTACCTCTCTTCTATCTTTCAATGTTTGGGTCTTTGATTTATGTGTAGGGTTTAAATGATTAGGTCTTGGATTTCTGTTGAGGGTTTAAATAATTTTGGGTCTTGGATTAAACACATTGCCATACCGGTCTTTGTTCACATCGATTTTATCGAACATGAGTACCTAACATAGCTCCCCTGTTTCCAACTCTTATTTATCCTAAACCTCTAAAAAAACAATAGTTCTGTTGATTAATTCGCAGAGATGATATAATTCACTTCCTTTTTCTGGTATAAAGACAACATTGTGTTGATTACAGCAAAAGAGTACAACAAAGTTTAACCAACTGATTCGACACAACATCAAGAGCAAGCTGAGCAAAGAGTTTGCTGAACTTTGTGGTTTAGTTTACTTAAAAATGTGGATTTTGATAATCTCAAGTAATTTAAAATGGTACTTTACTTTAAGATAGTACTTTATGATGAGATGCATGTTGAAGACGAGGGCTTTGGTTTAGTTAGCATTATAAAATTAATTAAACAATTGGTTCGATTCGGTGTGATTTTAGTTTATTGGGAGTACATTCAAAAAGTCTAGTTTGATTTTTTTTTTTTAAAGTTTTTAACCTATATGCTTGTATATATTGAAAGTTGATTTGGGCTGAGATTTCACTATAATAAGTGTTTGTCCCTTGTCAATGGTGAGCAATGGAAGAATATTTTGATTTAGATGATTTCGAAGTACAAGATTTTTAGACTGCAAATAACGATGTGGAAGTGTTAGAAGCATCGTCAACTAAGATGTCTTTTGCGACAATTGATGAGGCACGAAAGTATTATCAAGATTATAGTCGACAAAATAGTTTTTGGATTCGTACTCGAACTTCATCCCAAGGACAAAACCGGTCAAATGAAGTGACTAGTATGCTATTTATTTGCGCAAAAGAAGGAAAATATGTTGCCAGGCCTAAGAACGATGGTGTCGTGGAGGGGGATGATAAGAGAGAGGAAGATGAGGAAGTGAAAACGAAGAAAAGATTTAAAAATTGTACAACTGTTAGATGTGATTGCAAGGCTCATTTACGGATTAGATATGACAAATTAATGGAGTAGCAAGTGGAAAGTAACAGTTTTCAATGACAGTCACAATCATCAGTTAGTGACTCCATCTAATAGGATGAAAATGAGGTCGAATCGATACTTGCCCAAACCAATTCAGGATTTGACCGAAGCATTTCAAAAAGAAAATTTGGAAGTTTCTAAAGTTGCTTCAATTTTCGGTGGTGAATACATGGGCTTTGATAATAGAGACTGCTATAATCACTTAAGGAATGTGAGGCATAGAGAGCGAGATGGCGGGGATGCACAATCAGTCCTCACCTACTTCAAGAACAAACAGGCACATAATCCACAATTTTTCTATGCAATTCAATGTGATGAAAGTGGGAGAGCAGTGAATTTTTTTTGGGTGGACTTTCGATCTCGCATGGCATACCAATATTTTGGGGATGTAGTCACATTTGACACAACATATCGAACCAACAAATATGATATGCCTTTTGCACCATTTACTGGAATAAACCACATGCAGTCAATACAGTTTGGATGTGCACTTTTAATAGACTGAGGTAACGTTTATATGGTTATTTCAGACATGGCTTGAAGCTATGGGAGGATGCCCCCCAACTTTTATCATTACAGACCAAGACTTGGCAACGAAAGGAGCGATCGCCCAAGTCTTTCCTTATACCCGTCATCGTCTATGCCTTTGGCACATTAAGAAGAAATTTGTTGAGAAGTTGTCAAAAGTGTACTATAAGAAATCAAAATTCAAGAGTTGACATATAAGAAAGAGGATTTTAAAGAGAGATGGATGGCATTGATGAAGGAAAATGGGTTAGAACGCAATGAATGGCTTCAACAATTGTACCAAGTTCGTGATTCATGGGTACCCATTTACAATCGTGGGACATTCTTTGCCGGTATGAATACTACCGGATGTAGTGAGGGTGTCAATTCATTTTTTGATGCTTTTGTTACTTCGACAACAAATCTTAAAGAATTTGTTGTCAAGTATGAACAAGCCTTGAAGAGGATTGTGAAAAGGGAAAGTGATGAAGATTTTAAGTCTGAGCATAAGTTTCAAATTGTGAAGGACAATGAATTTTTGTTGAAGCATGCGGCAAAAATTTATACTAGAAACGTCTTCAACAATTTCAAGGATGAAATTAGTGAAGCCATTAATTACAAAGTTGAGGAGATAGACACATGCTGATGGATTTCAATCATTTGTGGTGAAGTCCAAAGTTCACCATGACATTGGATTCGCAAACCTATGAAGGTATGTGTGAATGCCAAAACTTTGAGTTTGTTGGTATATTGTGTAGACACATTTTGAAAGTGTTTGTTCAACTAGACATTGATGCAATACCGGATCATTTTATTCTTCCACAGTGGAGGTAAAAGGCCAACAAATTTAGGATAATAGATTCTGAAGGTTTGGTGCATGTCGATGGGAAAGAAGAATCCGAGGCGTTAAGACTTAGTCATGTGTGTCAAGAATCTACCAAATTAGCTTGTTTGGCTGCCCCATCATATGAGAGTTACAAAATTTACATTGAAGCTATGAATAATCTATCTGAGAAGCTCCTAAAAATTTCATCTTATGTGCCTCCTCCAATCAATGTTTGCCATGAAAAAGATGATTTAAATTCCACCGAGCCAACTCAAGTATTACTTTCGGATCTGAACATCTCGCAAACTAAGGGTAGGAAAAAAGATGTGAAGGGAAAATGTGCTACCATACACTCCGGAAGATTGAAAAGCGGTATAGTGTTGGCATTAAACAAGAAGAAAAGAAAGTGTAACTTGTGCAAAGGGACAGGACATGATAAGAGAACTAGTCCTGAGAATCTGATGAGTAAAGCTAACAAAGGTAAGTGAATTACAGATTTTCTTATGTAAAATGTTCTTATTTTCTTGGTAAAAGCTAATGGTCCCGACATACTATTCGGTTTAGCGCTCGGTGACAAGCCCTCTGTGCTTGATTCAGTAATTATTAGCAGCATGGAGTGTATCTGTTTCGATATTCCCGAAGCCGCCTAAGAGAAGTAGTTACGCCAGATGGGGCCCATGAGGATTGTCCGGCAAACGTAATCATTGGGATCAGATCTGGCCATGTGCTCCGTAACTGCTTTGCCCCACTGGTCACATATGACGTCACCTGAGGCGGTTACCCGAGCGTACCCTCAAAGTGCTAGCTTGGAGGCCAAGTAAACCTAGGTCTATAAAAACAAAAGGATACTCACCTGGAGAGGTATGCCATTCTACCTTAACCCTAGACCTACATTCTTCCCCTGAGATCTAACTTGATCGTCGAAGGGTCACTGGGCTACTCTAGCCCTAGTGACTTGTTGTAGGTCAGTAGCAGGAGCGCAGAGGTGCGGAAGAAGGAACCTAACCTAAACCACGGTCAAGGTCCTGTCAAATCGAACCCCTACAATTGGTGACTCTGCTAGGGACCTAGCCGCTTTTTCAAAATGTTCATTTCCTTCTTTCATAAGAACTTCGTTCAAGTTCCCTCAACTGGTCATGGTGATGGTTGAAGATCCGCATCCTAGTGACACCACCCTCGAGCTCGGCAATCTCAAAGACCACAACCTGGCCTTCAGCAGAGCCAACGCCCAGGGGAAACCCATATGTCCGTCGAAATTGGGGTTGGAATCTCGACACCAGACACATGCCCATCCTCCGAACTCCTCACCTACATCCGCCACCTGGAGCGGAAGATCGACGACCTAACAACAGTCGTGGAATGAGACAAGCACGTCTGGGATGAGTTGGCGGAGATCAAGCATCTCCTCCAGATCTAACTGGTGGAGCACCGATCTCAGCCCTCAGTCAAAGACTGTCTCGAGCTACTAGGTGTGAAGGTTGGTCGAACCGAAAGGGGTGCGTGGCATAGAGAACGTTCCCGTTCCCCTAAGCAACTTTGAGGGAAACCATCCGCCTTCGAGCGGCTCAGAGTAGGAAGCATCTCTGCCTTTTCCACTCATTCGGTTCGAATTGGCAAAGGGTAGCGTGAATCCACCCTTAGCTTTACAAGGGCTGCCAAGGAAGATGACGGCCTCTTGGAGTTCTAGACCAAGGGATACCATGAGCGTCTGAAAAATGCCCGAGCCAAAAGCCCTGTCGTCTCACACCCCAAACACGCCCGTAACAGAAGCCCAGTCACCGAATGTCTCGAGCCTTTCCCTCCAGATAGCTACCAAAAAGACTGCCACGAACGCTCCCCACAGAAGTCGGCAAGCGTCGTCCCAAAGAGAAAGGAGTATGAAAGGTTTGATTAGCTTGTCTCGAAGAGGCGTATAGCGACTGAGCGTCTAGACGATTTCGACCGTTCGATCCGACCTCATTGCGATGCCAGACTCAAAAGACTCATGACCTCTCCTTTCACAAGAGAGATCGACTCGGTCACCCCCCAAAGGGATTTACCCAACCCAAATTTGCCAAGTACGATGGCAAGACCGAGGCATACACTCATCTGGTACAATACAAACTTGTCATGTCTTTGTTCCTCCGAAACGAACCTTCGGACGATGCCTTCTTGTGCAAGGTTTTCCCTGCCAGCCTCGGGAACCTGGGCCTCACATGGTTTAACCAGCTCCCCGCCCAGTCAATCTTCTCGTTTGACTCCCTCTGCGATGCCTTCATGGCTCGGTTCGTCACGAGCAACAAGCACGAGAAAGAGATCGATTCCTTCCTCGCCCTTCGTAAACGAAACGACGAAATGCTCCGCCAGTATGCCTGTCGCTACTGGGAGTTGTTCAATGAAATAGAAAGCTGTGACGGTGTCATCTCGGCCAGAGGATTCAAGCTCAGTCTCACTTCCCAGGACGAGCAGGTCTATAACGAGCTCGCCCGCCACAAGCCCAACTCCATAAAAGACCTCATGACTCGCATCGAGGGCTGGTGCCAGCTCATCAAATCCAAAGCGAAGAGGGGCATCGAGAAGCCCACAAGCTCAAAGACAGCGTCCGCCTCGGCGGCTGCTCCGGCTCTTGTACCTATTTTAACCCCTAAAAAGCAGGTCAACAACATCAAACAGTCCCCGAGGAAGGGACCGAAGCCAGGCGACTTCAACGCCGAGAAAACCGTCTTTACCATTCCTATCTACCGGATTATCGACCAAGTGAAGGATCAGCCTTTCTTCTCCTTCCCGAACCAAAAACTCGGCACCGAGAACGGGAAAATCAAGAACCCTATCGTCCAATGCAGTTACCACAACGAGTAAGGTCACTTTACCACTGCCTGCAAGCCCTTCAAGGCCTACTTGGAGCAGCTTGTCGTAGGAGGCCATCTCGGTAACCTTATTGACCACGAGAAGACCAGCACTCGGGCACAACGTGCCAAAAATCATACCGAAGAAGAAGTTCAAATGATCCATGTTATCCACAGCCCTCTGAACTCCGAAGGCGCTCGTATGATTCGTGCCAAGCTGAATGACGCCTCCTCTTCCAAACAGGTCATGTTGGTCGGTCCCGAGCTAAAGTGCGCTAGAACCGACTATAGCTCCAAGTGGACCATCACCTTTACCGAGAAAGACCTCAACCACGTCTAGCTCCCACATAATGATGCTCTCGTGGTCACATTACGCATCG
Organism: Rhododendron vialii; assembly: GCF_030253575.1. Taxonomy (NCBI): domain Eukaryota; kingdom Viridiplantae; phylum Streptophyta; class Magnoliopsida; order Ericales; family Ericaceae; genus Rhododendron; species Rhododendron vialii. The sequence continues at coordinate 26,271,424 of NC_080561.1, forward strand.
AAACCTTTAACGTCCGACGCGTCCTCGTGGACCAAGGCAGCTTGGTCGAGGTCATGTACTATTATCTGTTCAAGGATTTGAAGATCCTAGACACCAACCTCCATCCCTCTGAAGTCCCTCTCATCGAGTTCAATGGGGCTCTGGTATGGCCCCTCGACATGATCACTCTTCCCCCGTCCGTGCCGGATCGGTGGTCCTTGACATGGAGTTTGTGGTGGTCAATGTTCCTAGCCCTATCGAAGTCCATCCAAGAAACGGTCCCTGTACAAGTCGGCCTCAATCTTTCGAACTTGTTTCTTGTATTCCACTCCGACCGCGTCCCAGCCTTTGTCGTAGCCCTTATTCCTCGCGAACTCGACCTCTCAGGCTCTGGTGACCCTCAAGGTGTTATCGTCCTCCTTGGCCTTAGTGGCTCTGCCCTCGGCGAGCACCCATTCTCTGTCGCATCTTTGGAAATTGGTCAAGTAGAGATCGCAAGTCTCTCGAGCCACCTTCAAATCATCCTCCCTTTGGGCAAGGGCCTACTTCAACTCTTCAATTTCCCGCTCGTACGCCTTGCACCAGTCATTAACCACCAATGCTCGAGCGCCAGCTTGCCAACACAAAATAGAAGAATATATTACAAGTGTAAGCACTTAACTGAAGGGAATAAACGGAAAGCAATCACAACTTACAATAAAGAGCGCCTGTGATATCTCCCCGGTAATGTCCTCGGTCAAGCCCTGGACAGCCTTGGAATCCCAAGGGAGAATGCAGCCCCGGAGCATCCCGAACGCCGTGCCAAGGTTGGAGACACTGTCTGCATGGTGGATCAGGCGACTGGCATAATGATGGAACTCCGGGGTCCAAGGAAGCTCCCTTGGATGGACCCAACTGCCACCGTTTCCCTTGCCGGTCTCCTCTCCCCGCTCTTCCTCCTCGGTAATGAGGATCGTCTCCTTCTCCTTCCCCCTAGTTCCATCCCCTTCCTCAAGCGGAGCCCTCTTCTCCAAGGGCCCTTCTGGGGAAACAGGGGCGGCCTTCGAGCTTCCAGCACCAGGAGTACCGGAGACAAATCCTCTGCCTCGACCCCTCGACCTTTGGCGCCTGAGGTTCAACACCTCCCGAGTTCCCGGACCAGCCATTTCACCGCTTAGCTCGGTCCTTTTAGACATCTCTCAATCAATCTCCTCGCGTACAGTGCCCCGAGGCCCGGAGGTGCTACCTTCTGCTTCGGGTGTGCCCCCTCCTCTTCCTTCTCCTTTTCCTCGACCCGCCCTCGAAACTCCCTACTGCCTTGGTCTCTTCTTCAGATAACTTGTGTAAGTAGGGACGTACCCGAGCAGATCAGGGGCATACCAGCTCATGAGAGGGATGGCATAGGCAGCAGTGATTCAAGCTTGGACCGTTCTCTCCCGGAGTCCTTGCACGATCCCCTCGGCTGTAAGGAACCACCAAAAGGGAAGAGAAATTAGTATATACAAGACGAGATAGAAAATATGCAAGACATGAACTAAGGAAAGAAATCTACCGATCAGGAATTCCGGTCTCGAATTGGACCGTGGTTGCAGTGTCAATGCTCTCTTCGGGCCCGAACATGAAGTTCCTAGAGACCGAGACATAAATACTCGCCCCACTCTTCGGAGCCGGGCAAACGATCAATCAAAAACATGTCGTACCCCGTTCGACAGGAGAGGTAGTACTAAGCTTTTTCTCGGTTAATCCCTACCAGATATACTCCAAAGAGTTCTTCCAGCCCGAAGGTCAAATTGTACTGCCTCCTCAGCTCTATGATGCTGGCAATGATTTAGTAGGAATTCACCGTGAGCTGGGAGGAGGTGAGAGTTAGGGTTCGGAGCACCCATCGCACAAACTGGTGGAGGGGGAACCTGATTCCCCCCTCGGTGATTGCCATCAAGGGAAAAATCAATTCCCTTTGTTGGCGAGGAAGATCCTTGGGGTCGGTGTTTGGAAGCACCCGAACCTCGACATTAGGAGGGATGCTGTAAACTCTCTTGAACTTGGCGTAGGCAGCCGGGGTGCCATTGAAGTATTGATTCTGATAAGGACAAGGCCTCATCGGTCTCCTACGTCCTCGGACCTCCTCGAAGGCATTCGAGTCCTTGGTTCGATGTGCTAAGGGCCTCCATCTCCAGAGGAT